>NW_007727561.1:242237-254068 GCF_000696425.1 Galeopterus variegatus
GGCGGGAGTGCCGCCACGCTCCCAAGCGGCGCACTGTAGCAGTGCACCACCAGGCCGGCCCTTAATGTACATTTTAACACAGGTAGTATACACAGCAATTAAACAATACCTGGCATTATTTGTTGTTCCTTAAAAAAAAAAAAAAAAAAAGTCACCTGTTTTTAAATTACTTTCTCACAGCATCTGTACATTATATATGTTCTGGTAGATTGTTTAAATCTGAAAATGCCTATAATATCTACTAGCATTTAAGGGTGGCACTCTACCAGTTTTAATGTGAACTAAAAGACAAAAAGCAAAGATATCTCCTATACTTTACTGATAATCGGGAGCAAAAAGTAGATGTCTATTATTGCATAATGAAAATAAGAAGGCAGGGCAATATTTCTGCTACAGCTGATACTGCAAAGTGTTTCAGTGGTGACTCTACAGAGAGTTCTTGTGCTCTCCACCCTCCCATACCTTCCTGGTATCTCACTGCCCTGTTCTGTGCTACTGACAGAGGGGCTACATTCTGTCAGAGTGGGTGTCTCCAAATCAAAGAGGATAAATGAAAGGAAAAGAAAATGTTAACTTGGAAATTATCCAGGCATTGCAGATAGAAGTAAAAATACCTATACCAATTATTCTAAAGGAAAGAATCATTTTTAAGTGACTAGAGATACCTTTCTAATTGAAGAATACGACATGATTTTCCGCTGCAATTACTTTAGATTTTATCTACTACATCTCCAGCAGCCTATTCTAGAACCAGTTCATGGGGCAATAAATATTTAGTATGAATTTGCTAAAAGCTGGATCAAAAGGATAGGTATTAAATCGGAATATAAAACTCTGAATAATAGTCACTTGAGAAACATTTAATTGACTTCTAAATGAGTGGAGTTATTAGCAGTTATTGACAAGAATATCTATATTCATTCTGTTCCAGAGACTCAAGACTCACTTATCTACTTGGATCAGTCAAGAAAGTGGACATTTCACTCGTATTAAAACAGATATGGGGCCGGCCCGGTGGCGAACTCGGTAGAGTGCGGCGCTTGGGAGCACGGCGGCGCTCCCGCCAAGGGTTCAGATCCCATAGAGACCGGTCCGCTCACTGGTTGAGTGCGGTACGGGCACGACACTGAGGGTTGTGATCCCGTTACCGGTCACGAAAAAAGACAAAAAGGAAAAAAAAAAAAAACCAGATATGAAACTGTGCTGACTATGTTTATAAATCTTGATAAATGGAATAGCATGTACTGAGTACTGTTTGTCATTATCATTTAGGCAATTAAAATAATCACCAGCAGTCTCTTAGAATCAATTCTCCCTTTTTTCTAAAAACATGTTAAGGAAGGTAGGCAGGGAGGAAGAGAGGGAAGGGACAGAAGGAAGGAAGGGAAGTTGGGTAAAAAAAGAAAAGAATAGTTTTTCTAAATCAACAAACAGGAGCATAGCAGCTCATATACACCTCAATAACTGTCATCAGTTCAGATCAGAAATGTATTGTCAATTAAAATATAAGGCCAGTGTATAATAGTAAATTGGCAAAGAGGGTTGTTTCCCTTTGTAATTGAGAAGCATTCATAAATTGGTATACAAGGGAAAATCCAACACACTGATTACTGTCCTCACACTCAGGGTGAATCTCTGAGCCATGTGCTGAAAAATGTCAGACCAACACCATGCCAATCTTTAGATGATCAGGAACTTCAAAAATTTCCTGAATAATCAAATCAAGTAAAGTAAATATCTCAATTTTAACATCTTTGTCTTGAATTTTATTCTAGGTTCTAAAAGATAAAATATCAATCTGATGACCTCTCAAGTTTGGTCACAATATAGTGCAATGTGATTGACCCTCTTCATGTGGCAATCAAGGAGTTGGTTAGTAAACCATAATCCAGACATAATCCAGAACACATACTTGGACTGGGTTCTGTTGAGGATGCATTCCTTCCAGACTCGATGGACCATATGATTGTGGAGTTTTGGAGGAATCTTCCCCGATCTCTTTGGACTGTGCATAGTTATCATTCCCCCGTCTTGGGAACCTAGGTGACTGGCAGCACTCTGCATACCTCCACTCTCACCTGGGAACGAATAACAATTTGGAAGGTCAGAGTTTTCTCAAAAAGTCTCCTAGTGCATAGACTGCTATTTAATATAAACATGCATTTTAATTGTTGAAATGCATATTCATGCACCTTTGCCCCTACCCCTGGCAAAAACACTATCTGGAACTATGAGTAAAATTTGAATCAAGATGGCTTTTTTTCCCTGGCATTTTGTATGATTCGTTGTGTTCTCCCTAAAGCAGTTAATCAACATTCACACATCCATAAGGGCATACACATACAGAAGCATTCCTAATCCACATGTATTAGATACAATTTGAAAGGAAGGGTTCATACATCACAATATTAAAGACACAAACATGCATTCATGGTTTAAAACTTTTAAATCCCAATGCAATAAACAAATTTCAAGGCAGAACAAAACAGCAGAGGGAGCTGTGTGCTCATTCAGCTAAATAGTTGTGTAACAACAGCACACTGTGCCCTGGGTAGGAAAAGAACTTAATGGCACAAAGCTTTTAACAAGGTCAAATTCCAAATTTTTGGGTGGAACTGATTGTTCTGACAATAGTTATGAAAGCTTAGTACTAAAACACTGAAAGTGAATGTCTTGACATTTTGTATCAGAGGATTAAAAAATTAACTGGTTTCTCTCTAATAACTCCACTTGGTTTTTCCAACAATAGTTGTCATGGAATCAATTTCTTTTGACTATGTCCATCCACTATGATTGCTCATGATAACGGTTATTGTTTATAGTATGAGTACTTTACTACTTCTATCTCATACAAGACAAATACTAAAGTAAATTTCCATACTAAATTCTGATTCAACTACTTTCATCTCTTTAATAAATATACTTTAAGTTTTAACCTCAATAGACTATGGTAAAAAACATCTTGACCAAAACTGTCAATTTAACCACTCTGGAAAATTTCCACTCTTATCTGAAAAAGAAAGAAGCAACCTTATAACAAACTAAATATCCTTGGTATCAACATAACACAGTCATTATATGGGCTGAATGGTTAGGCTTACCTCTATTTAAAAACAAAAAAACAAAAATAAAACCCAAATGCTTACATTCTAAGGAATTGAAGCCTTCTTGTTCCCAGAATATTGTTACATTACAAATGAGATAAGTTAAAAGAGACAGGAAATATGGTCTTTCACTGCTACCTTTTATTTTAAATGTTCCTTGACTTGGTTCATAGTACAAACGAATTCATTTCAATTTTACAACTGGTTTTCAAAAGTCCATAATAAAACTAGGCAAAATGAAGAAACAAACAGAAGTGGATAACACAAGTCCTTATGCCCCAAACACCCTACAATATAGTTAAAGAGATCATATGCATCATAGTAACATAAGGGAATAATTTAGGACCAAAAAAGGAGAGGGGAGGGGGGAAGACAAGCCACAGAGACTTTTCTGATTAAAGTTGGGTTAATGCTTTTCAGTAGCACTTAATGATTGAACTGAAATGTGGGTGAATGTGGGTGCTATCATACATGGAGTTAAACAAGGCTTGTACTCTAAGCAGTTACATGCAGATTCAATGTTGTTACCCTCGATTACCTCCATGTATCAAAGAGAAGATGCAAGTGGATGTACAGATCCAGATAAGGCATGAGTGATTTCACCAAAACTATTTGGCTCTCCTAGGCCCCTGCTAATCTAGGAAACTAATGGCCATTTCAGCAGGCAAAGTAACCCACTTTGTCCTCTATCTAGGAAAAGCATGGCAATGCTCAATGTTAGTCAACTGCAGAATGACAAGGATGACCAGGATTCTCTCTGATGTGATTAAGGGTCTTAAACTATAATTCAACATCTTAGGTAGTGAAAATTTGGGCAAATTCATTTTACTAAAAAGATACCAACAGCTTTTATTTAGTTTGTTTTAGGGAATGAGGAAGCATCAGTGGATTTATTTATCCAAGGCCTAGCACAATATCATACAGAGGGTTAAGGAGGAAGGAACTTGAAGATCTATAGTTATGAAGTCCACATTGAAACCCACCATAAACAAAACCTCCTGTTTCTGACTTGTGAAATTTATAGTATTGAGCTGATCAAAGGTCAATGCATCAGGTACACAGCAGACCTTCAATTTTAAGATGAATATAAATTTCACTAAATACCAAGCAAAGAAAAACAGATAAACAAAAACTGATAACAACTTAACAATGCAGTGCAATTGTTAAAAATCCAAGCTTAATATAAAATTTAAACTTTTTAAAAAACTGCTAATTCTAATCTTTATATTAATGTATCTTCTCTATGATAATTACTACAAAAGACTGTAAAAGTATTTCTTTTTTTCAATTTTCAGTTTAAGGTAGTTTTAATAAAAATTGGTTGATGGCAAATCCCTTCACAAGGGATCATTCAAATTCTCTGCTCTACCATATTAGAGCTGGAGACACATTTTTTTTTTTTTTTTTTTTTTTTTAACTATCAGCAACTACATAGCTCTTGAAAACAGAAACTACATGTTGTCCATTTCTATCTGAGCAATTTTTTCCAGATTACTTAATAACGTGTACTGAAACTGGAGTTTTCAGTATTCCTTTACAATTTTTAAACTGACATTTGTATGTTGCTTTATTTACAAAACACTTTCAAGTATATTACCTAATACATGTAACAACATATGTATTTAACGGAAAAGGAAACTGATATTCAGAAACAGTATGAGAATTAATCATGAGGGTACTTCAAAAGTTTGTGGAAAAATGGAATGGAAGGATAATATTAATCTTTCCATGAACTTTTTGGAGATCCTTTGTAAGGTCATTCACCTTATAAAAGACATAGCTACGTTTTAAAACTAGATATGTTCAATCACAAAGTCTATGCTTTTCCCCAATATGTTCTTTAACCACGAACATTTACTGAATGCCCACTATGTGCCAAGCACAGTGCTAGAAACTTTGAAATATTGTTTTATCTAATCCTCATGAAAATTACTATGTAAGTTTGTACTATGCCTGATAGTTTTCAAAGTCTAGCAGTCAAGACTTTATTTACTCCGATGTTCCTGCCAACATGGCTCACATTAAATGTCTATAAATAATCTCATTTCAACTCAAGTTTGAGTATCCTTTCCTTAGTAACCAGACTTCCAATTAAAATGAGGTCAACTACAATGATGTTCCTGCCAACATGGCTCACATTAAATGTCTATAAATAATCTCATTTCAGCTCAAGTTTGAGTATCCTTTCCTTAGTAACCAGACTTCCAATTAAAATGAGGTCAACTACAAAATCAAAAAAGTTAGTCTAGGAAATACACTATTCAAAGAAGGCAAAAATGCTCCCAGTTTAAACAATTTCTGAATTTTTTCATGAAGGTAGACAGTTCAAACTGCCAAAATTTTCACATGTAACTAATATTTACTAATAACTAAGACAGATAATTGGCAGGACAAAACATTTATTTGGAGTTCCTAGGTGCCTGCCTAATTTTATAATACAATAGGAAAGGAATTATCCAAGATTTGTCTTTGACTAGCAATGGTCATTTGAGCAAAGGCTTCAGTCTTTCTCTATTTAGTGTCATCCATTTGTAAAAAACAAAACTAAACAAACAAAAAGAAAAACAAACAAACAAAAAACCCCTGTATTTTGTCTCCTGCTTCTGTGTGTGTAAACATGCAGACATGCAAAAAGGGACAGATGGGTGTGCAGAATTTGAGATACAAGTAAATTGTTCAGTGAGAATAAAGAATAATACCAGCACAATTAAAATTCTAAAGCACATAAATTCTGATTGTTTAAAATTTTCCTTTTCCATTTTCTAAAACCTCTAATTTACTACCTCCATCTCTTCCACCAGGAATTTCTCCATGTTTTCTCACCTGTTTCACAGCAGAAGGACTGTATGATTTTCCAGGATCTCTTTCACCCAGGACACTCCTGGATTGTACTCACCAATGATAGCCTGCTCTGGAGAGGTGGGAGGGGTGAGAGGCATCCCACAGTTACTTGGGTCCTTCACACTACCAAGCCCCTGCTGCCCAACTGTAATATGGCCTCCAGCACTGGCAGCACTCTGAGGAACTGGGATGTCATTTTGAGAGATCAAAACAAAAGCCGAAGGGTAAACCATCCGAACACCACCTGTAAAGAAAGAGGAAAAAGAGAACCAGGCCTGAGAAAGAGTTCATATAATACTACTAAATTTATTATTCTAGTGGTCAGAGTCAAAGCTCAACAATGAAAAAGAAAAGCTCATGAAGTATTGCCAAAAGTGAAATGTTTCATTCTTTCATAAGTTAATATCTGTTTAAATGTATGCTACAATATGATGATAATAGCATTTAGAATACAGGGACCATTGGTACTTCAGGCAAGATAACTACTCAGCATATACCACTGTGTCAAGAGAAAAAAAAAATGAGAAAATTATGGAGACGGTTTCTGATGAATTTGACTGATCATCTTTTTAAATTAAGGAAGATGAAGAAGGTAGAATAAAGTTCTTCATGCAAAATATTTTCTCTTACCAACAATCACTTCGACTGCCACGGGGAAATCATCATCGTATCCCAACTCCTCTTCCTCTTTCAGTTCCTCTTTCTTTTTTAGCACCATCGGGTAGAAATACTGCCATTCCTCAATCAACTTACGGGTGGCCGGGTCTGACATCTTGTATGCTTGGCCTGTTAGCGTGCCATTTAAGCCATAAGGACTTACCAGTACTACGAAGGGGAAGAGAAACATGTGCTACCCATTAGAGAAACAATTCCTACTGAAGTGCAACACTGTATGTGTAGTAATTTTAAGTTAAAGCACAGCACCATTTAATGTATATTGCTCTTCCTAACTCCTTTTAAAGTATGATTTTAAGTTTCTTATTTTAGTATTTCTTATTTATATGCCTCTAAACACATCATTTTTTGAAGGAAATCAAATAGCTACAGTATTATACTGTCAGACAACTGTATCAACACACAATACATATAAACTATCTGCATATTAAAGCATATATATATATATATGTTTAGTAATAGCTCATACAATGCGAACACTGAGTCTTCACTTCCATAACAGAACAGAAAAAAATCATTCCATACATACACCCCCAAACCAGCCAGAACTTGAACACTCCTCTTACGGTTCCTGAGACTTCCTAAATATCTGTGGTAATCAAAGAATAATATATGAATAAAACTCCTAATAACAAAAAAGTCTTAATGTACAAAGTTTTACGCATACTGCTTAGTTATAATTTCAGTTATGATTGTTTTGGAGGTCTGTTGATGAAACAACTAAAATTAACTTAAAGTAAAGGACTCAAAGTCCTTCTTGCTTCTTAATATAATTTTCACTGATTTAGACACAAAGTTTAGTTAACATGGTACTGTAAATAACCCAGCCAGTTCTTAGCCTCATGGTATTTCAGCCTTCCAAACAATACTTTTCTGAGGATAAAGGTCACTTTTCTTAATCCTAATATTAAAAAAAACACAACAGGACAATCTTTAAATGGAATATCCGTTTTTGTTGATTTTTTTTTTTAAATAGCTGGGTGATATGTCAGTCACATCAATCAAGAGAGATAAAACGTAGACATCACATATTTCTTGAAGTCTTCCCGCTGTTCCTCAATGATCCAAATGTGATAAAAATACTCTGACCAACACAGTTAATCAAGAGCAATCTTTTTGCATTAACACTTTTAGGAAATTCCCACATCAGTTTGGATAATTATGTTCACCATAATTATCTATAGGGCAGCACCTGCCCTAAGTAGCTGCCTCCTCCACATCAACCATGGGAAATAAGCAGGATAATATCCCACAAAAATCTTCTATGACTTGAGGCATTAGTAACAAAAACTAATAAGATTTAAAAATAAGTACACTACAGGGACGTAGTATTCCTAATATTAACTTTCCCAACTTTTAAGGTTAGAAAGTTAGTTCTTTCCCCTCATGACTAGGGATACCTTCCGTTATTACTATAAATAGATGCTTTTGAGTCATAAAATCTAGGATAAAGTCAGATGGTCTTCAGCATTTTTACACTCAAGGAAACACAGTAGTTAAATAATTCTGACAATCCATAATATGTACATACTGTACAACTTGTAAGTGTACAGTTTGAGAACTGAGTTGTTCTGAATTTTATGGTGATTTATACATAAAACACGCAAATTTACAGAACAATAAAGTACTTAGCTTAAAATGTGTTGCGAGAGAGGACGTGATGGGGGCTGGGAGTCTAGATAGCAATTAGGACACAGTTAAATGAGGATTCAAAGGTTTTTTTACTTAAAAGAAAAAAAAGAGGTTTAACTATCTTCAGGGCAACAAACAGATGCTTCCACCAAATTAAATCAGAATAGTTTGTAGAAAACCAAAAAAATAATCATAAATAAAATGGAGGCCAAACACTCATATGACAGGCTGTTACAGCAATTAAAATATTTTAGTCAAGTCTGTTAAAATATCAGTGTTTTTTAAAATTATATTCTGTGTGGTATACTAAGATATTTCAACCAGACATCTCTAGTAATATGATATATTAAACTGAACCAAAAGGTTTTTTTCTGTACGGTTCAACCTAATATTATAACACTTAAAAACTGTTATTCATAGTAAATTTGGAATTCCAAAGGACATGAAATTATTTTGGTGATATCTGGGTGGTAAACCTGACAATTAATGAAAATATGAATGTGCTACATTAAATTACAACTAAATACCTATTACCAACTTGGTCTATAATTAAAAGACAATAATAAAGATATTAATATCACTGAAGAAATTCTAGAAATTTCATTTTGGTTGAAACTGCAAATACTAAGTTTAATAGTAATCTTCTGTAAGAAATTACATTCCTGAAACCTTGTTAATAAACAAATCTATGAAAACCTTTAATTTATTAGATTGGTCAATTACTCATTGGATTAAATTTTTCAAATATCTATCAGTCTTCTTTTGTTCTGAAATTGTCTATATTTTATTCTTCAATAAAACTTCACATAAGACCATGTTATATGTTATATATGTGATAAGCTTCAGCAAAAAGCTATTACTACTTAATTGTGGAACGGTAGTCTTTCCTTTCTTCTTCAAATATTGATACTTATGCTTAGCTTTATTATGTCCATTTAAGATAATGCCTCATCCTGGATATAACCTTACTGGGCAAGGTGGCTATCCAGTTGGTGATGGTGGTGGATGGGTGGAGATCAGGAAGATCACCATTTGCTTACCTTGAAAAGGTGCAGGTGACGACTGAGCCATGTGTATATGCTCCTCATTGATCAAATAAATTGGCTGATGTTGGGCAATCTCCACACTTGTACATACATTACTTTCTCCATGAAGAAAGAATGTGAATGCACAGGACAAATGCTCACTAAAAGAGAAAGAATGAGAAACTCAATTTTACATTTTAGTTTCTAGCACTCATTTAGGAAACAAGGAAGTATAGATGAGATACAGCTCTACTTTATCAATCATCTAGCAAAGCTAACCTCTGATTATGAACAAAACATAAACTTCTAATTGATTATGGACAAATGATATAACAATAACTTGTTGACAAACTAAATTAAAGCTGTCAGATAAATCTGAAGAATCAGACATACTGCATTCTGAACTTTGGAAAGTTATTCTGCAGAATGCTCTCTGTTTCATTTGCAGAAAATCTAACTCCTATACCAACTAGAAACTCCTAAGGACAGAGAAAGAACCATAATGTTTTTCTACATGGCTAGACACTTAAAAACAAATTAAGTCCAATAAATGAGGAAACATTTAAAAGGCTTATAAAAAACATGACTTATGAACAAGATCAAAAGGCAACCCGAGCTGATTCTGAATTGGCTTTTAACTGATTCTAGAGACAATGACAAAATAGTTTTCTTTATGTTTGGTATAATATAACAATAACATCAAATTTATAAGCTTACAACATTACAATCAGGTTAAAACTGTCGATCTAAAAATAGCAATTAAGGACTACCTGGTGTATATAAATTCTCAATATACAACTGTTAAGGTAATACAAATCTCTAAATGGGCTGGTAATCTATTATATTTAATTCTTACAATTTATATCTGATCACAAATTTTATCAAAGCATTCCGCTTCACCGTTACCCACACAAGTAACTAAAAATTGATAAAAAAGAAAATAAAGTGTCATGGAGAAAAACAATTTCAAAATTACCACAGTGGCACATTCTTTCAAAGTTGTTAACTTTGGCCCTAAGCCAACTATAACATATCTCCATTTCTCAAAACAGCTCATAAGAACAATTGTCTGACGAATCTAAATCACTTTACTAAACCATGATTTAAAAAAATCATCTCCAAGAAGTTGCTTCTTTTAAGCCAACTATAACATATCTCCATTTCTCAAAACAGCTCATAAGAACAATTGTCTGATGAATCTAAATCACTTTACTAAACCATGATTTAAAAAAATCATCTCCAAGAAGTTGCTTCTTTTCAAAAGTTCTCTAAAATATTATAAAGTGTATTGTGAGTACTACAAAAAAAAATTTTGTGTCAATTATAAAATTATAATGGTTTAAGGAAAAATTAAAATAGAAATGTTGTTCTATCACACAGTGAAAAACATATATTCTTCTTTGACAAGTATGTTGAGATAACCTAACATTTTCTGTTTTACCAGAATGTGAAGTTTCATCAATAAGAAACACCTGGTCTTTCTATTTGAGTATTTCGCAAAACAGAATAAATGTGACTAAAATTCTACAAGAATTTTGAAAAGTTTAAAAAAAAAAAACCTTTAAACAGTACGGCTTTCCTTTTTACAAAAAGAAAAAAATGCACATAATTTAAACATATACAACCATAAAACATTATCAATAGGAAAAACATGCTGTTCTTTATGAAAATATCATTAGAAACACATCATCCCCAACACACAACATTATGTCTGGCACACAATAGGACCAAAATATAGGTTTACTGATTGTGGACTGGCAAAGTTTTCAGCTGTAAATTTCAGCTAAGGGGTTTGAGCTAACTCATTCCTATTCATGCCCACTAGTTCATGTGGCTGGCAGGAGTTACAGATGTAGCCACAGAATATGTTCTCTATTCCACTGATGCTCCACTATGCATAAAATCAAATGCAACCAACATTTATCTATCAACTAGTAAGTGCAAAGAATGGTGCAAGAAGCCTGAAGTGACACTGAACAAAACATGGTCCTTGCCCTCAAGGAGTTTATATGCTAGCAAGAGAATGACAAGAAAGCACATGAATAAATAAAGCCAGGCACAAACACAGAAATAGCAATAAAAACAAAATGCCATAAAGCAAGGCTAAGGTGTCGTGATTCTTTCCATTTGTAATACACAAATGCTTCTAGAAGACAAGAATAAATGAAAATACGCTATCAGTGGTAGAAAGAAAAAAAGAAAGAGAGAGAGCACGAAGGAGCAGATGTGTTTAAAGAGCAGGAAGCAGTCTGGAAATGCTAAACAGAGGAACAACCTGATGTGACTGGAAAGAAGTCTGAAAAAGAAGTCCGAGGCTACTCCTTGAGACAATAAAAAGACTTCTATTTGCAAAATAACAGGTAGCCAATTTAAGGTTTGGTTTATGAAAGTCAGCTGAATCTAAAGAATCATTATGAAAATTTCAAAATAATATTCATTTGAATTTGCTATGTCCCAAAAAACAAAGAGTTGAGGGCCGGCCCGGTGGCGCACTGGAGAGTGCGCTGCTTGGGAGCACGGCGGCACTCCCGCCGAAGGTTCAGATCCCATGTGG
>NW_007727561.1:254461-261567 GCF_000696425.1 Galeopterus variegatus
CGGTACAGCAGAAGCGCGGCGGCGCTCCCGCCCGAGGGTTCGGATCCCACATACAGACCGGTTCCCGCTCACTGGCTGAGCCAGGCCGCGGGGGCAACACCGAGGGTTGCGGTCCCGTTGCCGGTCCCCGGTCCGGTACGGGGGCAACACTGAGGGTTGTGATCCGTTGCCGGACACGGAAAAAGACAAAAGACAAAAAAAAAAAAAAAAGACAATTATAAAAAGAAAAATAGCTAGTTACAGTGGAAATATAACAGAGGCCAACAGTAACCATATAATTTTTGGCAAGTTACTTCATCTATCTGATCAAAGTTTCCTCATATGTAAAAGCAACTTTTAGCACAGATTGCTGGGCCCCCTTAACTTGCATTTCTAACAAGTTCTCAAGTGATGTTGCTGTTGCTGCTGCTCCTGGCCCAAGGACCACAGTTTGAGAACCACTGGATTTGATGGTACCTCAATCCCTTTCCAGCCATTAAATTCTATTTTTTTCTCTAAGATTACATGAAATAAGAGGAAAGGGATGTCAATACTGACACCTTTTACCTAGCAATACCATTTGTTAGAATTTATCCCACAGATAAAAATATTGGGCAGTTACTGATTACAGCACTGCTTGTAATAAAGTGTGAAAACAGGCGAAATGTCCACCGGTAGAGGATCTGTTAACTAAGCAACGGTATATCTCTACAAAGTAATACTGTTTTGCCACTTAAAAGGAAATGATCATACTGATATGGGAAAACCTCCAACAAAAACTGTTATGAGAAAAAAAAACAATATAAATAACATACTCCCATTTGTATAAAATGGGATGGGGGAGAAAAATATATGTACACACAATTTGCTTACATCAACATAAAATTTTTTTGTAAATATACACTTTAAAAACCTAATAATATTGATTGCCTTTAGGGAATGAAGTGGCATGACTAGGGGAGTACAAGGTAATTCCCAATATTCTTTTACACTTTTTGAATATGGGGCTATACATCACATAGAAGGCAACGGAGACAAGATCTGAAGAAGCCCCTTCCTCTGATCTTTGTGCAGTGTGCTTGCTGACCTAATTAGGGGAGTGCACTAGAGGAATCCATGATGCTTCATCTTGTCATATCTGGCTCTTAGTCGAAGCCTGCTGAGTTCACCATTGATCCTGATTCTGTTCTCCAACATACTGGTTATTTGATCAGCAAGCCATCTATATCTTTAGCTATGGCATTGCTAAAAATGGTGAAAAAAACTACACTAAGGATAGAATTCTGTGTCATCTCATCAGATAACTTCCAAGTTACACATTCACCAGAGTGTTGTCACCCATTTACTATTTCTTATCTACAGAGGATAATCTAAAAAGTTATGTCAAATGTGTTGATAAAATGCAGATAAACAACAACTACCACATTTCTCTGACCTAGAAACCTGCCTAAAAGTAAAATTCAGGTAGTTTAGTACAAAGTCCATCCTCCCTCATTTTAGAAGTGAGAAAATGATGCCAAAAAGTTTGGCTTGCCCAATGACATTCTTAATGGAACAACTGGAATTAGACTTGAAATTCAATGTTCTTTCCACTAGTTAGCTCATATATAAATGGGGATATTCATTTATATCCCTGCCAACTTATATTTTTATAGGTAAAATGAGATCAGATTTGTGAATGAACATTGAAAATAAGAGGCTCTACAAATACAATTAGAGATATATTATTCTATATAGTGTTATTTTAGAGTTACGAGGTAGATCTTTATTACAAGCTCCATACCTATTCTTGCTGCTTCTCACCTATCATCCACTTTCACCTGAAACTTTAAACATTCAACTCCATCTATTTCATACACTCTCATCGTTTGAAAATTGAAAGAGACTTTAGAGATGCTCAAACTCAACCTCTTTCTAATTCATAGGGAAGGCAAGACTATTCTCAAAGCTACACAACTACTTCAAAGCAAAGGTGGAATAAGAATGGGTCTTCCTTCTTAGGGCAGAGTTCATAGTACATCTAAGACTTTCTACCTTAGATCAATGCTGCCTTCACTCCTACACAATATATTCAGTCATCAACATGATCACATACTATGTAACGAAAACCATTCCTTGCATCAATTCTACTATCTCCCCACTTCTGTAGGCCAGAAGACACTGTCAAATTAATATACAGAACCAAAAACACTGCATTTTCAGTCAACCTAAAATTGGAGCCTCACCCCTGTTCTCTTAAGGCATTCCACTTGACAAGTATTCCCGGCTTTCTCAACTCTGTTTACTCTCCACTTTTTACTCAGTAAATCAGGTCTGTTCAGGTAATTCTCAATTTAACCTCCTTTCTCACCTTAAACACGTCTGCAGTTAAACTCATTTCACCCTTCCCTAAAATCCTAAGTATCCCTTTTTCTCTCTAAAGGTACTCCTATACTCATTTTCTACCACTTATGAATAAACTTTATTTCTTCCTCTATTTGGTCCAGGTAATACAACCCTGAAATACCTCCTCTTGACCATGCTAACCCTCTTTTTCTCCCTCTACTGACAAATATCAAATAATCAACACATAAATAAAATGATTAGAATAACAATGATATTAATACTAACATCATCATTAAATAATCCACATATAGATAAAAGAAATAACTTTTATAAGTATGAGAAAAGAAATAAATAAGATAGTAAGAAAATAACAGGAGGGGGATCTATTTTAGAAAGGGATTGGTCACAGAAAAGCTTCTCTGAAAAAAAGGGGGGGGAGGCAGAGAGGCACTTAAATTGAGGCTTGAATCATAAGAATGAGGCAGAAAGTGGCAAAGACCATTTCAAAGAAGAGAAAATTATATGTGCAAAGGTACAGAGTTAAAGAGAGTTTGGCATTTTGAAGGACATTTTTATAAGGCAATGTGGACACATCATTGTGAAAATGAAGAAGATTAATGTAACATAAAGTTGAAAAGATAGGCAGAGTATGAACAAATTAATCCAATAGAAAAGACAAATATTATTAGAATGGCTGAAAAAATTAATCCATCCACATACTGCTCACAAAAGACATGCAAATTAAAACCACGAACGAAAATAAAAGGTAGAAAATCAAGTGCCATATGAAACCTAACAAAAACAAAGCTGGTATAGAAATAACAATAAATAAAACTAACTAAAACATTTTAAAATTTAAGTTCATCATTACATAATAATAAATAGAAGAACTCAACAAGAAATTTAAACAATCACAAACATGTATGTTCATAGCCATATGGTATACAACACAGCTTAGAAATATATAAGGAAAAAATATTAGAATTACAAGGAGAAACTGACAAATCCTAAATTAAAGATTTTGACATACTCTTCTCAGTATATAATAAAACAGGCAAATTTTTAAGAATACAAAAGATAGAAATGACAAAAATATATAAATTTGAGTATGTTGGCTTTCCATAAAAAAAGAGAACCTATTCTCTTTCCAAGAACCAATGGAAGATCTGCAAAAACTGAATGAGTAATGGGACACAAGACAAGTCTTAAATTTCAAAAACTGATGATATCATACAAACCACACATTCTTTAAACACAGTGCAATTTAGTTAGAAATTAAGTTTTTTTAAAAAAGGTTAAAAGAAAAACCTTTAATTTGAAAACTTAAATATGCCTTCCCTAAATAAATCACAGGTTATGGAGAAAATCACAATGGAAAGCACAAAATATTTAAAATTGAATGACAACAAAAGTAATACCTGTCAAAATCTGAGAGAAACAGTACTTAAGAGAGTAATTCATATCCTCATATGCCTAGAACAAGGTTATGGAGAAAATCACAATGGAAAGCACAAAATATTTAAAATTGAATGACAACAAAAGTAATACATGTCAAAATCTGAGAGAAACAGTACTTAAGAGAGTAATTCATATCCTCATATGCCTAGAACAAAGTCCTAAAATAAATAAAACAATAATTCAGGAAGCTGAGGGAAAAAACAACAAAGAGTAAACCACAATGAAACAGGCTGAAGATAATACAAAAAACATACTAATCAAATAGGAAAAAAAAATAGAAAGGACTAATAAAAATAAAACTTGTTTTCTGAACGAAGTAGAAGAAGACAAACCACTAGGTAAGACTGATTTTAGGAAGGGAGGGATGAAAGATGTTTGTGCAAGGGGGTAGGTACACTAATAAAGACTCCCAGGAACAAAAAAAGAGGAAGCAACTACACATAAAATAAGAACGTTCTTAATGATAAAAACGCTGTACGTGACTTTATGCCAATAAATCTGAAACACATGAAGTGGGTAATTTTCTATCAAAATAGAAGAATTGGAAAACATTTTGACAATAATAACTAAAAAAAAAAAAAAAAATCCCATCCACCTCAACACCATCTTAGAAAGTTTTACAGAACTTTCATAACTCAATAAATTCCTCTTATTCAAATGTTTAAACAATGTGATGATTAACATGAGCAAAACTATGAATATAAGACAATACATTAACAGACAAAGGAGAAAAAATAAAAGAATCTCCATGCACAGAGAAAAGGCATATAATAAATTTCAGGGAAAATTCAATAATTATTTTTAAAAATTCTTAGGAAACTGGGAGTTGAAATAACTAACTGATAAAGCAGTTATCCTGATTATTAATGTTAAAACTTTTTATAAGATCCCCTTTTAAAAATGGAGACAAGGATATCTGCTCTTCTACACAACACTGTCCTAATCTGTTTTCTACACAGATGTCCAAGTCAATGCAATAAGACAAGAAAAGAAAAAAGTAGTATAAAAATCAGAAAGGAAGAGGTAACACTATATTTACAGATGATATAATTCTCTCAGATTTTCTAGTTAGACAATACAAAGAACAATAGAACAAAAGAAAACAAGAAAGTTCATAAGGTTGGTAGACAAAAGATCAACAATTGTTTTTCTATACACATTTAGAAAATATAATGAAAAAAAGCAAAAAACTGTACAGTTCCTGGAAAATAAACCAATAAAACACATTTTAGGCTTCTATGGAGAAATCTGCAGAATACTGCATTCAAAAAGTATTTTTAAAGCTATAAAATCTTTTAAAAGATATATCCTGGATATATCAGTAAAAATTGCAATTCTCCCCAAATTGATCTATAAATTCAACACAATTCTAACAAGCTGATTCTACAATTTATAAAGAAGAACAAAGAGTCAAGAATAATTTAAATGATGCAATTTAAAAAACAAAAATAAAGTGAGAGGCTTAACCTGTTAGTATCACTGTTTATTATTAAACCACAGTAATTACAAAGGTGGTAATGACTCAAGGACAAAGAGGCCAATGGAACAGAATGGGGGACTCAGAAACCAACCCACCAATGGCTCCCCATTAAAGTGCAAAGTCAAAAACCCAGTAAGCCTCAACCCAGCTCCAGTTACCTTTCTGACCAAATTGCCTATTGCTCTCTCCTCTTTCCTTTCTCTATTCCAGCCCAATAAGCTTTCCTGCTGTTCTACAAATAAAGCAATCACAATTTGAACTTACTGTTCCCTGTGCCTAGAACTCCTTCTCCCAGATATTAACATGGCTTTCTCCCTCACTTTCTACAAGTTTCCTTAAATGCCACCACCTCAGCAAGGCCAATCCTTACCATCTAATTAAGAGAAACATCACGTTCTTATTTATTTGCAGGAGCTAAAAATAAATAAATACACAAATAAACTGGGGTGGGGGGGAGAAGACACAACAATTACAATTCCTTGAAGTTGATACAACAAGCGAACAGAAAGGAGGCTGTTGGGACACAAATAAACTGGGGTGTGGGGGGAGAAAACACAACAATTACAATTCCTTGAAGTTGATACAACAAGCGAACAGAAAGGAGGCTGTTGGGAGGGAGGGGGGAGAGGCAGGAGGGAGGGAGGTTTCAATAATGGGCCACAATAAGCAACCACATTGTATATTGACAAAATAAAATAAAGTTTAAAATAAATAAATAAAAATAAATAAATAAAATAAAGCTGTAACCTAATGATACCGAAAAATAAAAATAAAAAATAAAGTTATACAAACCACCGCCATAGCTCCCTGCTCTATTTTTCCCCTACAGCATTCATCACTTTCTAATTTTATCTCTAATACACCAACCACAATGCTCAGAGGCACTGTGGATCTAAAAAACAATTTGTAAACTATAAGGCTCTCTCTTTATTGTGTTCTCTATATAGATACTAGAAACAAAGGGAGATGGGAGAAGAGAGGGAGGAGAAAGAGGCAGGGAGGAAAGAAAAAAAGAGATAAAGAAGAAACGAGGAAGGGAGCAGAAGAAGGGGGAATGAGAGGAAAGAAGAGGGAGAAAGAAGAAGGGAGAAAGAAGGAAGAAGAGAAGAGGAAGGTGATGGGGTGGGAGATTTTTGAGTCTATATGTGACTATGAGTTTGAGTTAAATTAAGTTTTGTTTTTTAAAACTCAACCTCAAGAATGTAGTTATAACATTGAAAAATATTCATATTAAGGACTTTATAGAGGTTTTGTTCCTTCACTTTACATTGGCCACCTGTTTTATAAAAAACATCAATTTGAAGAATAAAAGTAAAACAAATGCTAGAGTAATTATTTTATGACTAATAAACACCTGGGCTTACATTATGCCTAACATGTGTTCCCAGGAATGTCATTTTAAGTGTATTTGATGAGATTAATAAAGTGCTATAGTGATTCCCTATTTTCAAAATAAAAAATTAATTCTTAGTTCAAGTATATAACATGACTTAGGAAGATTCATTCAAGCTTAAAAAGTCCTTCTCACTGGGTGCTTTATTATTATTTCACCTATGTTACAAGTATGTCTCAAAATACTTTGCCAGATGTTTGACTCTTTATTCCAAGCTTCAAAGATCTATTTCTTTCAGAATGAAACTAAGAAAAAAGACATCAAAATACCTTGTTTCAAAGTAACCCTGGGTTGGGCCGGCCCGGTGGCGCACTGCTACAGTGCGCCGCTTGGGAAGCGCGGTGGCGCTCCCGCCGAGGGTTCGGATCCCACATACAGACCGGCCGCTCACTGGCTGAGCGAGGTGCGGGGGCAACACCGAGGGTTGCGATCCCGTTGCCGGTCCCAGTCCAGTACGGGCGCGACACTGAG
>NW_007727561.1:262077-273006 GCF_000696425.1 Galeopterus variegatus
AAAAAAAAAAAAAAAAAAAAAAAAAAAAAAAAAAAAAACAAAGTAAACCCTGGGTTAAATATGGCAATGTCAGTTGGTGAGTAGTCAAAACTCCTCAATCCTGCTTCACCTTGGAGCTTTCCTAGCCATCAGGGTTTTAAATAACATATTTATATTTCTCTAAAGCAGGAATCATGAGGTATATACATAAAAGAAAACTCTGTTAGAAAATTCCACCTACTGTTCAAGTGTTGGATAGCTAAACAAAACATAAACCTAATCCTTCTTGGCAATTAGTGTGCAAAGGAAACAACCCATATTAGCACTGGTACACAATCACCCCATGAGCTACTTCTCCAGCCTCATCTGACCATTATCTATTTCAAGATTGAACACTTACTGTATGTGCCATGATGCTTCATACCTCTATGTTTTTGTTCATGCTGTTCTTTTCCTAGAATAAATTTCTTCCATCCTTCATCTAACTCCTACTCATCTTTTTTAAAGCTCCAGAATACGCTAAATGCTCGATACATCTCTGTGTATACTGCCATCAAAACACTTCAACTTTCATAAGTTTATGTCTAAGCCCATCTTACTAAATCTTGTGATGATAGGAATCATGTTTTATCTACCCTTTTGGACCCCAGCACTTAGCATAGTGCTTGGCATAGGTAGATGGTAAATTAATATTTAATTGAGCTTGTGATACTTCATATCTTTCCTCTAAATTTCTCTGAGATTTTACTAGAAGACTCAGAAATAAAGCCTGGAATTCTGAGTCATGAGTCTGGGAAGAACACAAATGTAAAACTGTGATATTTCAATCAGGAGTACATTAGGGACATGTACCACTAGTCTTGAGAATTTCTGATGATCTAACTGTTCTTCTGGAGGAAGCCTGCATGGGGCATATCCCTGTCAGCTATGAAGTATAATACAGTGTTGACTCTCTCTGGGGCCTTGAGTAGTCTACATTCTCTGGGCTAGAAAGGAAACTAGCATAGAATAAATAAGGACTGGACATATGGACCAACAGGCTATATTCTCTTCAGTAAATGCCACTGGCAAAATTTTATTCCTTTACTCTCCTTAATATCCACCCTAAGTAATATGGCAAAATCAATCCACCTAAAACACATTTTTAATCAAAACCTATACTACTCAATTCTGTATCACAGTACCCCACTGCCCAGAGGGAAAAATCTAAACCCCTGTGCATATCAGTCCAGTCTTTCTTTACTCTGGTGCAACCTACTTTTAAAAAACCCTACTTCCCAGTACAAACTCTCAGTGACAGCCAATCCAGAATGGTTAATACTCCAAGCATAGCCCACCTACACTCCTGCCAATTTACACAATTTCCTACTCATTCTTTCTTCTGAAATTCCATCTTTCAAAGTCCAACATCCCTTCTACTTTTTCCATAGAGCCTTCTTGTATTAGCTCTTTCCACAGATAACACTTTCGTCTCTGCTACCAAAAGTATTGACCTGTTTGGCATCCATACTATCAGAGGAATTCATTTAATCTACAAATATTTACTAAGCACACAGTGTCTTTGTGCCAGACACTGTGCTAGACTTGGGGATATGGAGATAAAAAAGAACAGAAACAGCCCTTGGGCATTTTATAGATTCCTAAGCAAACTACCAAATGAACAAAAATACTAACATGGAACTATGGTACCCACTGGCATGCACAGCAAGTGCCCAAAGACTAAAATGGGTAGAAATATGAAGCTGGAAAAATTCTGGTAGGATACCTCAGCCAAAACTGTGTACTTTAATGCTAAATCTTTAAAAAAACAAAATAAAACCCTTAACACATAATTATGATGCAATATCTTATATTGGTTTGTACCCTATGCAATCTTTAAGAATGATCAGTTTCTATCAGGAATGACCTAAACCCATAGGAAACAAGGGTACGGCTAGGAGGTTAATTTTTTCTATTATTCATATATCATATATTTTGTCTTACTGTCATAATTGGCTAAAATTATATATTCTCAGTGGTCCAATAAGTAAAACTAAAACTATATTCCAATTGTGAAAGAAATTTTCATTCTATTCTTTCAACCTTATTTCTCACTTTATCAATTCATACATCCAGTGCTACCAACACTCAATTTGTTTCCTTCATAATGCTTATCGTAATTTGCAATTATTTAGTTTATTTTGATGGTGGCCCTCACCATAATGTCAGCTTCCAGAGGGGAGGAATCATGTCTATCCCAAGGCCCTCTTATCCCCAGCACCTAGCACAGTGCATGGCACACTACACTTAATAAATAGTCCCTGAATGGATGAATACAGTTTTAGTCATAACCAAAGATTAAATTACTTTTCTTTAGAAAGTTCCCTGTCATGAGAGGAATAAGATCAGTTTATGTTCACAGTGAATATTTTTAAAGTGGGAAGAAGTTTAATTATTATTAGAAGGAGATAATATGTAATTTCCAGTTATAGGGGGGAAAAGACATCTTTTAAGACTGTTTACTTAAGAAACACAAGCCGTTGGCATGGGTTGCAGCTGGGGTAGTTGGGAAAGGACTTATATAAATGCAAAAAAGGAAAGAGTAGTATTTTAGATTATTTAAAACTCTTACAATATTCTAAATCCTAAAAACAGATATTTTTACTCCTCACACAGTTTTCAGAATGCAACTATTATATGTGCTTTCAAAATGCATTATGAATATTAATAAACTATTCTTTTCATGGTGCAAAGGTGTTTTGATAACAGATTCACAATGCAAAACACATTATTTAAAATTTTATCTAAATGCTTCGTGTGTTATGAACTTACCTTAAAATTTTCCAAGTGGTCATTAACCAAACCTCTTGCCAGAAGTAATTTGCCTCACTCTATAGATCCTCATTTGGGAATATTTTGCTAATGTTACTTTATCATTTCCTTTCCTTAAAAATATAGTTTACTTTGCCAGCCCTCACAAAGACTATTGTAGATAGCCTTTGTTCACAAGTATATTGAGCTTTTTCTTATTGGACAGCCATAACTTTTGTCTCCTTTTTAAAAAGAGGGTAGTATTATAATATCCAAATAACAAGGCATGATTAAATTATTTTGTAGATCTCTTGGATATTTTTAATATTTCATATATCTTCCCTTTAAATTATAAGTTAAACTTGTTTATAAGGCAATGAAAATGTCCAGGAAATTTAATTGCACATAATTCTTTTAGTACCTCTAATGTGTTATTATAACTATTAAATTACCATTACAGTTCTATGAATAATCACCTTCTATGAAAAAGCTACCAGTTACATTGTTAAAATACAAAACAAAATTGCCTCACTGAACAATTTACCTTCACACACACACATGCCATGCATGAGCAAAATTAGCAAGCTCTATGACTCCTCCTTTCCACCCTTCTGTCCTCAATGCCGCGCGCGCATGCATGAGCAAAATTAGCAAGCTCTATGACTCCTCCTTTCCACCCTTCTGTCCTCAATGCTAATTTCATTCCCTGGTAGTAAATCTGGCCCTGGGTAGTGCATTAATTCTTCCAGATCACAGGGTTCCATTCCTGGCACTGTAGTGGTACCAGAGCAGCAGCACACCTTGTGTTAAAAAAAAATAGTGGCCTGCAGGACTTAATGTTACTCCCTGGGTACCTCACTTACTAGGAGCAAGTAATAGTAAGGAGGTTGATACTCAATAAGTCCTTGATTCAAAGGCTGGAAGAGTTGGAGGTTTCCCGCCCAGATAGTAAAAACTAATACAAGATAAATTCCAAAATGCCAAAACAGACCTAAGAGCTGCTCCAGTCAGTAATGTGTGCTTGAAATATCAAAAGCCAACATATAAAAAATTTGAAGATTTTGAAAGTCATCTTATTAAAATCTCTCTCGAGGTTACTAAAGTAGGGCAGATTATCTAGACACATTCTCTAGACAACTCTTTGAAAATTCATTGGGAGTGTGCCTGGCAGAACATACAGATTAATGTGACATTTATATTAGGTAACCCATAACCACCAAAGTACTTTTATTGCTCACTTTAAGACATGCTTGGAATTCTTTTCTTTTAATGTACATAAAAAAAACTTTCATCCATTTTTTGGGGTTACTTTAAAAGAACAAAGGCAGGGGACAGAGGGGTGACAGGGAACCACATAAATTTTTCTACCATTTTTCTCATTACATACTAAGGCATTATAAATTGCTAAGAACAATGCAAAATCAACTGACACTAAAATAGCTAAGACTTCATATATTCTTTCGAGCCTCTGCCTGAAAGTATAAACTAGCCAATGATCTCCATAGCTCCCAATTGCTAAACTGAAATACTCTATCTTCCCAAGTTACAAAATATACTTTTATAGTACATCTGAAAATCATGAATGTTTGCTTATGTTTTTACAAAAACACCCAAACATTATGACAGATTCTGACACCAAAGGGGAAGCCTAAATGATAGTCATGGTGGAGTTCTTGCCAGCTTGAAAGAAATGTAGGGACAGACCTCTGACATCTGCCTAGATACCCACATCCAGCTCACAGTGGGAGAAATGACCTGCCAAAAAAGCGTAAAGCAGATGGGAGTTCCAATATGTTGCCATTCACCAGGTGAACAACAGCAAGTAGGACTTTACTTACATGATCAAACAAAAAACACAAAAAAGAGCCTGCTAACAAGTACTGCTGCTAGTTATGTAGCCTTTTTGCTTTTATAGAGTGATATTTCACCATACTCCACTATTGCACTTTCCATCATGTATAAATATCAATGCTTATTTTTCTTTTCCCTCTATCTGTATTTCCTCATCTATTTTTTCCTGCCTCATTACATTTATTACATGTAAGCTACCTTAAATATTTCTAGAATGAGATAGGCAGAAAAAAAAAGAAGGGAAGGATCCATATTCAGATTGTCTCCCTGTAACCCCAATTCCATCTAAAAAATTGACAGTTTTATGTTATAGTATTTATTTAATGGAAACAGATATATAAATGAAACAGTACAATCATAAGATTATTTTCTGTCCCTATTCACAGAAATGGTTCTAGTTGTATTTTTAAAGACATTGCCTACAACAAACAAAGCACAAAAGAAATCTACCTTTGAGACCACTCTATTTCAGAGCTAGCAGCTGATACTCATTGTGGCTTGGCAAGTTCTCTAAAGGCTTTCCAACATGTGGCATTACCCTCCAAGAGACCAGGGCCTTTCATACTCAACCCTGCTGCAAAATGTCTCACTCACCAGTACTCAAAAGGAGGTCATAGTTTTCCCAGCAAAAGGAAAATAAAATTGGAGCTGACACTTATTTGGTAGAATGCTGTTATCAGCAAGTATTAATCTTCCATACTCTTCTCATGCCACAGGGCTACATCGGAAGCTAGGTTTTCTTTTTCTTTAATCGAAACATAGTGCAGCCTTCAATGATAAGCATTGCTCATCTTAAATGTTCTATCCCTAACATAAAACTGATGGCTAAAGCCAACAGAAAAATAAACATAAGATACTTCCATACTTTTCTTATAGCCTATATAAAATTATGAAGCCAAAGATAGCTACATGTTTTGCAATATGTTATACAAATTCTGAATAGAATTAACTTTTTTTTTTTCCCCCTTTTTTTGTCTTTTTTCGTGTCCAGCAAGGGATCACAACCCTCAGTGTCACGCCCGTACCGGACCAGGACCGGCAACGGGATCGCAACCCTCGGTGTTGCCCCCGCACCTCGCTCAGCCAGTGAGCGGCCGGTCTGTATGTGGGATCCGAACCCTCGGCGGGAGCGCCACCGTGCTTCCCAAGCGGCGCACTGTAGCAGTGCGCCAACCGGGCCGGCCCCAGAATAGAATTAACTTTGACTCTAAATGGTTAAAAGCAATTTCTGTTAAGAATGTAAAATTCAGCTGAGACGATATCAAGGAAATAGGGGATACTGGAACTAACAGTCATTCGGTGACATATATATAAAAGATAATATTTATTCAATATAAGGATGGCATGAGCATCTAAGTAAAGAGACAAACAGAAAACACGATCCTTCAGGTGATGTAGCACTAAAAAGTTGGTGTATACCACAGGGATATCCAATAAATTCCCACTTTTCAAACATCCTGATATGTAGAGTGGTTAACATTTATTTAATGACAATCAAATATGATCAGCATCTGGTCACTGATGGATTTTGGACATGACCGGCACCATAGTGCACACAATGAGCACAAAATAGCCGCTGGCCTTGTCTTCCACTCCAGCACCAAGCCCCCCCCCGCTACCCTTTAGGAGAAGCCTCCTGGCTTAAACAGAAACCCCTTTTGCTTCCGTAAGGATGCAGTTCTTCACCCTGATCCACATTAGCATAATGATCCTCCTTGATGGTATCAACCAGCCCTTGGCACACTGTATAAGCTCTACCACCCCCACACCTGGTGCTGTCCCCCATTTTCAGGGCAGCCCCGGGCTGCCTGCCACTTTGAGCACAGACTGGTAGATTTTCTTCCTTTAATAAGCTTGAACGGTACCTGGCATCTCAGCTCACTTTCTTTCAGTCACTACCCAAAAAAAAAAAAAAAAATGTGAATGCTTAAAATTATGAATGCTTAATTTTTTGAGAGTGCCAATTAGCAAAAGGTTTAGAGATAAAAGATTCTGACAGAAAATTTCCTTGCATTATCAAGAATCACTAGCTTAGGGGGCCGGCCCGGTGGCGCACTGGATAAGTGCACCGCTTGGGAAGCGCGCCGGCGCTCCCGCCCGAGGGTTCGGATCCCACATACAGACCGGTTCCCGCTCACTGGCTGAGCGAGGCGCGGGAGCGGCACAGAGGGTTGCAATCCCGTTGCCGGTCCCCGGTCCAGTACGGGGGCAACACTGAGGGTTGCGATCCGTTGCCGGACACGGAAAAAAACAAAAAACAAAAAAAAAAAAAAAAGAATCACTAGCTTAGGCAACTTTCAGTTCATTCATTCATTCAACAAATGTGCAATCACTGCCCTAAATGTCAATTGTACCACGGTGAAGAAGGCCCACAGATTCCAGACTCTCACAGAGCTCAGAGTCTGCTGGGGCAGTAAGACGGTTTCAAAGTTGTTCAGAAGATAATTTCAGGAAAAAGCTATGAAGAGAAATAAAACAAGATGATGTGTTCGAGTGCAGCAGCAGAGGGAGATGAGGGAGAGGAGGAGACACATTGAACAAAGAAAGAAGTGAAGGCCCCTTCAAGAATGAGAAAGTAAGAAGAAGTCTGCCCTATTGAAATCTAGAGAAAGGGGGTTAGGTAGAGGGAACAGCAAATAAAAGTCCCTAAGGATAGGAACAAGCTTAATGTGTTTTGGGAACAGAATAGCCACTGCATTTAATTAAGCTTATAAATAGAAGAGAGAGAGATACAAAATGAGGTTACAGAGATGAGAAGGTGCCAGATCATGTAGACCTTTAAACAATGATACAGGGTTTGAACCTTATTCTAAATACTTTGATAAGCCCATACAGGATTTAAAGCAAGGGAATTATCATGGCCTCATTTAAATTTTGAAAAGATCACTTTATTTACAATTCATTATGAAGGAGTTAAGAGCAGAAGCAGGGAGAACAGCTAAAAGGGTATTACAGCATCCCAAGTGAGAGAAAAGCATGGCTTAGATTAGGTGGTAGCAGTGGAGATAAAGACAGCATTGGTTCAAACGTATTTTAGAAATAGGGCTTACAGGACACGCAAGCAGATATGAAACTAAGGAAAAAGGTCAGGGCAAGATACCAACATTTGGGAGATGTCCACTTAGAGATGGCATTTAAAGCCAATGGGATGAGTGAAGCACCTAGGTCTGAGTTTGAGAGACCACAGATGCACAGAAAAGAGATACAGCTCAACCACTGTATCACAGTCCTCAGGTTCTCAGCTGGGGGAATAATACTACCACGTTTGCAGTAAGCTTGTATGTGACACATATCTTTTGATGATATTTCTCCTAACAATGGGTAAAGAGAAAACAGAAAATTATAGGGTTTTTCTCTTAATTTTTGTTTGCTTTTACGACAGAAAAACATATATATATACTTCCATTTAGAGTTTAATGAATTTAGCTGCATCAAACTAGTTGAATCAAATCCATTCATATTTCCTCCTTTTAAAATTATCTCTATTTATTTATTTATTGGCAGCTGGCTGGTATGGGAAGCCAAACACTTGACTTTGGTGTTATATAAAACTATATTTTTATTTTATTTTATTTTGGGGGGGGCAGCTGGCCAGTCCAGGGATCTGAATCCATCACCTTGGTGTTATAAGGCTGCACTGTAACCAACTGAGCTAACAGGCCAGCCCTAAAACTTTTTTAAAAAGTAGAACTAAGTTTAGTAACAAAACTCACTAAAAACAAAGTGATATTTTAAAATACTACTTGACTTTTTTAAAATGTAGAACTAAGTTTAGTAACAAAACTCACTAAAAACAAAGTGATATTTTAAAATACTACTTGAATCAAATTTTCATCTGAATAAATACCAGTTTTTCTAATTAGTAATCACACCTATAAATCTGATTAATATCACAACCTGAATAGTAAGTAACAATAAACAAAATAATCACACTATTTTACATTGAATTCAGAGATTTCCATTTAAAATAATTTTCTCCGTTCATAATGCTAATAAAAATAGGGGAGAAAGGCAGTAGTCATTGCTTGTTTCTGGATCAGCAATCCAGGTAATTTACTCAAAAACAAGAGATTCCACTAGATCTACCATTTTCTCACTGAATGACTCTGACAAAGTCTTATTGCCTAACTTTAAACACGTACCAGGACTGGGAACTAACCAAACACCCATCAATCCACTCTACTTATACAATCGGGTATATTCACATGAAGGAATACTATACACCAGGAAGAATAAATGATCTATGACTACACACAACAACCCAGATTAATATCAAAAACAATATTAGACAAGACAGAAACAAAAGAATACATACTGTATGTTTCTATTTATATGAAGTACTAAAGCAAATAAAACTAAGCTGTTAGAATAATGGTTCATGCTTGGGAGGGGAGGGACAGGGACTGGAGAATGAGTATGAGAATACAGGAGATTTGAAGAAGTGTTTGTAATATTCTATTTCTTGATCTGGGTACAGGTTACATAAATGTGTTCAGTTCGGGAAAACTCACTGAGCTATACACACTTAGGATTTATGCACATTTTGGACTGTATATTACACCTCAATAAAAATTAATACAAATGCAACCTGAAAGAAATACAGAAAGATGTTATTTTGGATTTTAAAAAATTTAGGGTTAAATCTGAGTTGTAAAAGCATGAGCATTTTATTATCTGTAATAGAAATAGAAAGAATAATGGCCTCCCAACAATTGTTCATGTTCTAATCCCCAGAACCTGTGAATATGTTATAATACCTGGCAAGCAGGAATTAAGGTTGCAGGAGGATTCTGTTTGCTAATGACCTGACTTTAAGATAGGGAAATTATCCTGGATTACCAAGTGGATCCAATGTAATCAGAAAGGTTCTTAAATACAGAAGAAAAAGGCAGAAGAGTAGGTATCAAAGTTACATGACATGACAAAGACTCAACCAGCCATTGCTGGCTTTGAAAACAGAAGGGGCCACAAGCCAAGCAATGTGGGCAGTCTCCAGAAGCCAGAAAAGGCAAGAGATCAGGTTCTCCCTTGGAGCCTCCAGCAAGGAATACAATCCTGTCAACATCTTGATTTTAGCCCAGTGGGGTCTATTTCAGACTTTCAATTTCCAGAACTGTAAGATAATAAATTTGTAAGATAATAAGTCCCCATCAACTCTGTGGTGATTTGTTAAAGCAGCAAAGGAAATTAATATATTATCCTTTGTACTCTTCTTTGTTTTGAAATATTATGTAATTCATACAAACTAAACATTTTTAAAATACATATTCCTTTAAAAAACATACATAACAGAAAAATGTTAAAAATACTGAAAGTAGCTTGTTCATAAGTGTTAATATAAAGTACCATTTCTCCCATGTTTTTGAAGGTTATCTTCCAATATTCAAAGCATCCATTCATTGCCTCTTATGTCCATTTATTCAATAAATATTTTCCATTTCCATCAACAGACACTCAAGTTAGTTCTCAAACTTACTGCATGGAATTATGGCAATTATTTTAATAAAATTAACCTTCTCAATTTCCCTGGGGAAAAAATGCCTGATGAATTTTCATGTGATCCTTTACCTGCTTAATTTAGTGAACAAAAAACATCAATGAATGAATTTTTTAAAGGGAGAAGAAAATGATTATTCTTTCCTAATTCAATAATACTTAAAAACAAAACAATGAGGATAAAAATCAACTTGGGACATCAGCAAATAGTCATATGACTCCTAACTTATAATTTGGCCTGATGAAAATCAGGCCATTCTAAAGTCAAGGGACAAATCAAATGGAGTTCTGCAAAGAAGCTGCACAGACTGGAATTTCTAAACTGAAATTTCTGGGCCGACCCCGTGGCTCACTTGGGAGAGTGCGGCGCTGGGAGCACCGAGGCCACAGGTTCGGATCCTATATAGGGATGGCTGGTGCACTCACGGGCGGAGCACGGTGCGGGCGACACCAAGCCAAGGGTTATGATCCCCTTACCAGTCACAATAAATAAATAAATAAATAAATAAATAAAAATGAAATATCTAAGGGAGCCTAGTAAATGACCAAGTACATGTCCTGATATATCTGAATAAACACTTATTCTAGCTATTATTTCAAGAGAGCCCCACCTTTTGTACTAATGAAAGCTGAATACTACTATTATTTTAAACAGGTAGAATTTAAGATTATATCCACAGAGAAGTATCAAGAGGGAGACAAAGAATATGATTTCATATGACATTTTATTATTATTAAATTTTAAGCAACTGCTTAAATAAAACGATGTCTAACTGGTGGAACAAGTAATGAGGGTTTTAACTGATAATAGGA
>NW_007727561.1:275284-284277 GCF_000696425.1 Galeopterus variegatus
ATAAGTAAGTGTTTTCAAATTTTTTAACTGTAGATTCAACACTGAAAAAAGTGTAGTCTATATCTTAGCATAATCCAAATACACTGCTGATTCAGGAGCTCCACCAGTCCAAACAACTCAAAGGAAAGAAGCACACGGTGAATGTTAGGTTGATGTTCACTTCACACCAACAGAGAGAAAGCAAATGGTCCAAGTTTAAGACCAGCTCCTAACTAGTAAGAACACAGAGCATCTAAAGATTCAAAAGCCTGACTAGATAACTATTGCACTGAAGAAATATTTCTCTGGCCATCTGAACTGTGACAACCTTTGAGAATCCAGTGACAACTATGACCTACAAATAATTCATCACATAGAAAAAACATTGTCATTCCTCACTAATCCCCAGAAGAGTCATATCAAAGAAACATAAAGAAACCAAGTTTTTTGTCTGTTTATTTCAGAATAGGATAAAATACCACTAATCAAGATTTAACAAATGAACCAAAGCTCATCATCAAAAATCATCATCTCATGCCTAGAATACGAAGTCACACCAGCTAATAAGCTCCTATCAGCTGATGTGTCTAGTGTCATTTTCCTAATGGTTGGATTAAGTTTATGTGGATCCATTCACACTCCCCTGTCTAGGTTTTCCCTTGATAAGCATCTATCAAATGGTGTGCAAGAACTGGAAGTATCACACATAGACAGAGAGAAGGTAAGACACCTTACAGATAATTACAAAACAAACATAAAAATCTAAGCAGTTAAATGCAAAGGAAAAACAAACAAACACACCTCCTTCTACATGTATTTGTTTGGGTAAAATACACCCTTATATTTCAGTGACTATATTTCTCAAATTGTGAATCCCAAGAGGGAAAATGCTATTATGTTCTTTTTGGATTCAGTGTAGGATAGTGTTCAAAACAAGATGATAAAATGCATTAACAGTCCTTTTCAACACTGGTGTATATGTATCTTTCTTTTCTAGTCATTCCAGTCCTGGGCACAGATAGCACTGAGCCCCTCTGGCTGAAACAACAAATCAAAGCCTCAGCACACCCACGACTGTTCTCTCAGGCTTAGCTCCCATCTGACCTCTTCTGAACAATTCCCTCCAGTTGTCCTGCCAGCAGAGGCTATACTAAGCTTCTGGATGGGGATCTCCAGTGCTTCTTAACAGCCCCTCATTTGCTGGGTTCTCTCTTCCTTTACTAGCCCCTGTAGACTTGTGATTAATTCTTGTATTTATGGACAGTCAGTATTGAAAACTACGGTATGACACAAAATATGAGTCACAGCCTATTTGATAATGGTGTATAAAAGGGAGTAAATGCTCTGCTACAAATCTCACATTTAACATAATTTGATCAACATCAAGACACCAAATTTTCAAATAAATAACACAGTAAGCATTATGATTATCTTAGAGTTGCTAGTATATTAGCAGCCATCTTTAGACAGGTTACAAGTAAAAAGAGAGAATATTAATGCAACAAAAATAATTAATGCATAAAAAATTTTTAACCAGTCTTTCAAAATCACCAATAATAAGACATATTTTAAGTGCACTAGTAGGCAATCAATAAAAATTACATGCACGAATAGTGACATTTCTATGGCAATATATAAAACCTACTCTGGAAAGAGACTAATGCTTAAAAAAGAAAAAAGTAGGCTTATAAAGCATCTTATTTGTAAAGCCAATATTAAAATGCAGTCTTATCATTCTCTATATATTCTTTAACAAAGGCCTAAGTTAAAATATGGTAGGCTGGTTTACAGTCAGTCACACAAAGACAAAAATTACTGATAATTCTTTTTCTTCAAAAGTTGAGTCAGTTAATTTTGAATAATCAGTGTAAAAAACAAAACCAAAGATGCTGAGTGTCAACTGAAACACCCATCCATTGAACTATTAAAAAAAAAAAAAATCCACCAAAAAAAAAAGTAGTGCTATGACACAAAATCCAAAGCCAAATGGATGTAAATCACTCTACATCCCCAAATAATAGTAGGAATGGCCATTTAAAAGAAATTTTGGATATTCAATGCTTTTGTCTTTTATTCTATCATCTTCCATGTTAAATGGAACTAATTCAACACTCATCAAGCAAAACTCCAACAGTGCTTTATGAATATTAGAACATTTTAACAATTAACATGTGTACTGAAACATGAAAATATAATTAAACATATCTGCTTCAATTCAAAAGGGAAATTTCTTGTATTGAAATTTTAATAGCAGGAGAAATCAGTAAAATATTTTTGACTTCCATCTGTGCACAAGTAATTAAAAATATTTTTAAAAAGAAAGAAGAAAGAAAATACTTAACTTTACTCAATATCCAAGTAGGCCACCCACCCAAGTTAACCATCAGACAGGGACATAAAGATAAAAACATCAAGCTGGCTGTTTTACTGATTTATACAAGAACACTGTTGAGAGCAAGAAACAAAAACTATTGCTTTCATTTCATTTTATAAGTGGGTTTTCTTTATCCAATATGCACAGGTCAGCTATATGATACTAGTGACATGTCCTTTATAGTCAATACAATTTAAGCTAAAATAATGTTAGTAATTAAAAACATAAAATTCAAGAATATAGATTAAGATAAGGGAAATAAAAATAGAGGCTGATAATACTGTCAGGAGACAATTCCCAAGAAAATTCTCCAGGCTCTTCAGACTGATCTAGGGTATCTCAGTAGCAGTTCCTGCCCCAATTCTCCCCTCCCTCCAGCAAGGCCCTCTTGACCAAATCCCAGTCCTCATTCACTACTAGAATTCTTGTCCTTGCCTTTCTGCCACATAACCTGTACATTCCATCTGTGACATCAAGAAGTTAAGGTGGGTTTCCAGTACAGTCTTACCTGTTGCTTTCTCTTTCATAGTATGGAAAGGCTAGATGGAATTAAGAAAAAGGTAAGGGAAGTTTGACTACAACATTTATCGAATGTGTTTTTATTTAAGCTAATTTTTATTTGGTCTTGTGAAAAACACCAAGTAAGAGTTATACCTGCAAAGATACATGTTACTTTTAAATGTTCCATTTAAAAACCTACTTAGGTTTTTAAACAACCTGGAAACTAAAATTTGGAAGAGAATAAAGCAAACCATAACTATCACTAGTCACAAAGAGGAACAAAATAGGTACTAGTCCCCACACTAGTTGAGGAACTGAAAATGGCAACACAAGACACTATTTATCACAGCGGCTGGACCAGGGGTAGGAAACTAATCTAGGAGACGATCAGTACTTGAAAGCTGGGGGAAAAAAGAGTGAGTCTCTCCACCAGACTGTACCTATTAGTACTGTAACTGAGATTTGTATGTAATCGTATGGGGGGGTAGAGGGAGGACAAGATATGTAAAAGGCAAAGAGGGGGGAATCAAAATATTAGAAGGCTAGTGCAAATAGCTCTGAGTGAAGTGATAAAATCTTAAGATTACAACATGACAGTGAAAATGGAAAAAAATAATAATAATACATTTTACAAGTAGACGAACCAAGAAGTATATACTTTCTGATGCCATATAGGTGCATTCTTCAATTGACAATGTTTAAGAAATAAACTAATCTATAAAATAGAATAAAGTTATTTTTTAATATCCAGAGAAACCTTTAAAAGGGGGGGGGGGTGTTAGAAAATACAGAATGTAACACCAAGTACTCTCACTACATAAATGGGCCTATCAGGGAACAAACATGAACCAAAATATTCTCTCACAAAATAAGGATTACAATGTGATGGTAAAAAGGGGGGGGGGGACAGAAAACAAACTAAGTTATCCACACTTTACCTGTAATCTTTTCTTACACCTTTTAATTGGGAGGTGAGGGAATGCCTAAGTTACAGGCAGTCATTATCATTATTGATTTCTATGTTTAAAATCAGTGTGTTTTATAGTATTTTAAAACTGAGGAGAGACAATATTCTAGTATTCTTGAATTGTCTCTACTTAAACCTTGTTCCCAAGGAAACAGCTAATGTCTCAATATCAGGCCCTGCATAATTATTGACTACAAAGGAAATATGCTACAATGAGACATTTGCACTTTAGCAGAATGAAAATTACCAGCTTGTTTTTTGCCTTAATATCAAACAAAAGTCTCTGATTTTCATACAGACCAGCTCTTTCCACTAGACATATGCTGACAGAAACTGGTTACATTATTAACATGTTCTCATGTACGGGAATGTTACTATTTTCAGTGGCATTCTATTCTAGATTAAAACAAAGACAAAATGAAAACCACCTTTATTTTTAGCCATTAATGACTGTCTCTTTTGGAAGAGGCTCAGCTTTGAAGTCATTATTTTTAAGGCATAAGTAGAGATAATTGCTCATAAACCATTATGGATAAACATATTTCCCATGACCAAAAGGCTTGAAATTAAAATGATTTAAAAAAAAAAATTATAGATTTCTTATTAACCAAAAACCCAACAATGGCAAGTAAGCATAAATCTTCTTGAATATATCACATAATTTCTATAATATTCGGAACTATTCTACCTTTTGTGTCTAGTTCTTTTTCTAGAGAAAGCACTTAAAAATTTTGGCATAGCAAAAGAAACACTGATATATAAATCATTTGCAGTTAAGAAAAAATAAATGAAGTATGGAGAGGGTATTTTTTTTTCCCATAATCACTGGCAAAACCTCTAATTTATACTTCTAAAGAAATGTTTTTTGTTAAACATTTATAAACATTCAAACCAGGCAGTTGTAACATTACTGGTATTGTGGGCCTAAATGTATAACATGCATGGACATTTTATTTTGCCCAAGATATTCAAATAATTTAGAAAGGCTTGTCAACTGAAAACTTAGCCTTGTATACCACTATAGTTAAAGAAACTGAAATAAACACTGATTATGAAAACAGCTGAGGAATAAAACTCTTGAGAGGGATTTTTGAATGGCAGGGGTCATGAAATCAATTTAGTGGATGTCAACCAATTTTTTTATTAAATAGTACAGAATAAAATAGGATAGAAAATATAAATAGGATTTCAGAACTTGTTTTGACTGTGGTATATATACATACCATGAAATTCTACTCTGCCATAAAAAAGAATGAAATTCTCCCATTTGCAACAACATGGATGAGACTGGAAAAACTTATGTTGAGTGAAATAAGCAAAGCACAGAGGGATAAATACTGCATGTACTCACTCATATGTGGGAGCAAAGAGAGAAAGAATGAAGGAAAGAAAGACCACAGCAGTGTGTGTTGGACTTGCAGAGGGAGAGAACATTCCTTGGGCTACAAAATGGAGTGGGGAGTAGGGAAAAGGAGATTGGAAGTAATTGAGTGGGGGACACAGGGTACAAATGCAACTTGTGGTAATGGGTATGCTGCCAGTATGAATCTGGCCCTCACACCATGGGCACAAGGGGTGACAATCAGCTTTGTATCACATGAATATTCATAACCAATATTTTTAAAAAGAACTTGTTTTGAGAAAGAGAGAGAGATACACAAACACATGTATACTGGCTTGTAGTGTAAGATCCATTCCTTTGAATGCAGTCAAGAAAAATTCAAAAGTTCTTGAAAGATCAAATATTGAGGTAAACCTCAATTTAATAACCCAATAACATGAAAATTTTTCATTATACTGGCCTTTTAAAATGTTCTGTTAAAGCTCCCAAACCATAATTCATAACTAGATTTTTCTAGGGTACAACTCCATGAAAGTTAAAATTATTACTCTGAGAGCTGAATTAACTCCTTCATAGCACAAAATATAGCACAGCTTTTCCAATAATGGTTCCCTAGCAAGTCAGGACAGTATACACACTTAGAAAATAACTAAGAAGATACACAAAATCTGAAAGTTGAAATGACAATTTCACCAAAACTTCATTAGACATGTCTGCATGCTATAAAATTTCTCCATGTGTATATGGAACAGGTACCATCAATACTAAAATTCTCTACAAACTAAAGGTATCTACTGAGTGTGAAATTAAGAATGAACACCAATCAGACATTCTAATAACCCGTTTCAGGAAGCCAAGCCTGGCTAGTACAAAAGCAGTAAAATTGACTAAAGACTTCTCCCCATGAATTAAAAACATACCCTACTTACAAGACAGTAATTCCTTTTTTTATTAAATGCCTATGCAAGCTCCATTTGTAGATAAAGAATCATTTATTTAAGTTTATATTTCAAGAAATTTACATTCTTCAAACAGAAATGGTCATTTTTCCCAAATATTTAACAATATACTTTAAAAATGCATATTGAACAAAACCGCATGCATAAAATGCACACGTAAAGCAAAACTTCATTAGACATGTCTGCATGCTATAAAATTTCTCCATGTGTATATGGAACAGGTACCATCAATACTAAAATTCTCTACAAACTAAAGGTATCTACTGAGTGTGAAATTAAGAATGAACACCAATCAGACATTCTAATAACCCGTTTCAGGAAGCCAAGCCTGGCTAGTACAAAAGCAGTAAAATTGACTAAAGACTTCTCCCCATGAATTAAAAACATACCCTACTTACAAGACAGTAATTCCTTTTTTTATTAAATGCCTATGCAAGCTCCATTTGTAGATAAAGAATCATTTATTTAAGTTTATATTTCAAGAAATTTACATTCTTCAAACAGAAATGGTCATTTTTCCCAAATATTTAACAATATACTTTAAAAATGCATATTGAACAAAACCGCATGCATAAAATGCACACGTAAAGATATCTAAATTAGGTAGCCAATGTTATATAAAGTCAAATCTTAAGAAAATGGGATTGTTTGCAGATTCTCCTACATAAGCAATTCCCAAAGAATTAAAAATATTTTAAAATATTACATAATATTTTAACAAGAGAAATACTTTGCTAAGAGAAAATACGAAAATTCAATTAATTAGTATTTAGTTTAAATATATCTTAAAAGCTAAAAATACAGTTTTACTCTCCCCATAAGGGGAGTAAATAGCCTGTGTAGTCTCTTTTAAAATAAAATTGTAATTTTTTAATTAAACATGTCTGCATGTAAGGCCCATTCCTCTGAATTCAGTCAAGAAAAATTCAGAAGTTGTTTGAAAAATAAATTTCACAATTAAAAAATTAATTCTAGTCAGCCTAAATATTAACTCTGAGGAGTAAAAGTTGGCTATATGATCATATGCAAAGAGCAATGATAAATGGCAATCAAGTATATGAAAGAGACAGCCACTGAAGAGCCAAGCTGATTGATGTGAAGGCAAGGAATAAGATGAAACATAGCCAAATTTACAGCATTTAGAGAGTTATGTATGTTAAGAAATCACATGCCAAAAAGCCACACTCAAATTATAGCTTGCCCCTCTTTTTTAATAACAGCAGTGGTAGCAAACCAGTTTTCTGTTTTTGCATTCTGTTTATTATGTGCTTAACTAACCTCCTGAAGTACATTTTATAAGGCTGAGAAGCAGAGAGACAGTTCCTTGGGGTTAAATGACTTGCACAATACAAAGGAGTCATTAGAGGGCTAGGATTAGAATTCAAAGCCAGGAGTGACCCATATTTTGTTAGCTCAAAGAGATGACCTGATACACACGACAGAGATACAAAAGGGTCAGACTAACTAAATGGATGATGAAAGTTGTTAGGAAATAACGATGGATGAGGAGTGTTGTTAGGTCCCATATTACCGGAAGTAGGTCTTTTACGAGACCAAAAACTAGGTCTTGCCATTAGGACTCTGGTTCTGCAAGGGATAGAAACTAAAGGTATTAACTAATGTGAAATTTTTTCCAATATTTTGCTTATCTGTGCTGTAGAAATTAATTCTTCATAATCCATTGAGAAAAATGCCTTGGTGTCATTCTAAAAGAGTATTAAATCCATTGTGATATATACGGAAGAAAAAAGCTGGAAAACATCACTCACTCTTAAATGTCACCCAGTTAAGAACAAAAATCACTAATTATGTGTTGGACTCTGGTTTACATTCCACAGTTTTAACAAATTAACCATTTCAAGCTTGTTTTGCTTAACCTAACATCATAACCTGTTTATGTACTCAGTCCTCTCTGAGACAGACCCAGAGACTGGGAAGAGGGAGCAGTGTAATAGGGTGTTGGGTGTGCAGGAGAGGCTAACCAGATATGAAAAATTAACAAGGAAGAATTTATGAAAATAAGCCATACATGAATAACGGTTTAATGCATTTTGATTAAATGAGGAAGTCAAATACATTTCAAAAAAATGATGGGCGATGTAATAAGTAATGTAAGGTAAGCCTTATCATTAATATCTTCTAAAAGCACTAAATAAGACTAAGGCATTTTTTAGAAAATAAAATATATAATCCATTATTCCATTTATTATGAAATATCATTCTGAAAGATTTATGAAAAACATTTTCTCCATGTGTCATGCAGTATGTAAAAAATCCTACAGAGAGTTTATTAAAAAGTAAAAATCCCTTAGTTCCTTTTTATTGAGTGACTTCTAAATTCTTGGAAAGATGCACATGATTAGGGAGTAAAACATAATCCCTATTCCCCAAGGAACTGACACCCTAAGAGAAAATCCAAAATATGGCTAGAGATATAGATCAATACAAGAGGAAAAGTTTAGATTTCTATATAATTTAGGAGGAGATTATTCTGGGTGTGAGAATCAAGAGGCTTTGTGGAGGAGTTAGGACTAAAGTTGAGCCTGGCAAATTTTTAGGATTCCAATAATGTGAGACTGGAAGCCTAGGAAGGAAGACATTACAGGAAAGGAAATGCTAATAGTAGCTAACATTTATTGAATGTTTACTCTGTCAGGCACTATTCACTGTGCTTTAAATATATCTTTAAATTCTCACAATAACGGGCCGGCCCGGTGGCACACTGCTACAGTGCGCCGCTTGGGAGCGCAGCGGCGCTCCCGCCGAGGATTCGGATCCCACATACAGACCAGTTCCCGCTCACTGGCTGAGCAAGGTGCGGGCGCGGCACCGAGGTTTGCGATCCCGTTGCTGGTCCTGGTCCGGTACGGG
>NW_007727561.1:284595-324355 GCF_000696425.1 Galeopterus variegatus
TGGGAGCACCGAGGCCACAGGTTCGGATCCTATATAGGGATGGCTGGTGCACTCACGGGCGGAGCACGGTGCGGGCGACACCAAGCCAAGGGTTATGATCCCCTTACCAGTCACAATAAATAAATAAATAAATAAATAAATAAATAAATAAATAAAAATGAAATATCTAAGGGAGCCTAGTAAATGACCAAGTACATGTCCTGATATATCTGAATAAACACTTATTCTAGCTATTATTTCAAGAGAGCCCCACCTTTTGTACTAATGAAAGCTGAATACTACTATTATTTTAAACAGGTAGAATTTAAGATTATATCCACAGAGAAGTATCAAGAGGGAGACAAAGAATATGATTTCATATGACATTTTATTATTATTAAATTTTAAGCAACTGCTTAAATAAAACAATGTCTAACTGGTGGAACAAGTAATGAGGGTTTTAACTGATAATAGGAAGCAACTAAAAGTGACTGGCAAAAGGAGCAAAAGCACTCATAAGATGCACCAACTGAACTAGATGTATAGTATCTAGAGAATTAGAATTGGGGAGTAGCTGATTAGAATCTCCACTAGAGGCTGCTTTTGAAGTCCATCTCCCCTAAAAACTACAGGCCTAGGGAGCCAGTGTTTCTAATGAGCATGTGCCTCATACATCAGATAGGTTGGGGCAGAAAAAATGTTAAAAATCACCAGTTAAGTACAAGGGAGCTAACAATATGCTCTGCTCCAGTTCTATGCTAGTCGGACTATGCTTGGAATGTTCGGTTTAATTCTGGATCCCAAAGTTAAAAAAGATATTGAGTAAACGGAAACACATTCAAAAGAGAATGGCCAAAGAACTTAAAATGACTCAACATGACAACAATTCAAGCAAGAGATGAGACAACTCAGGAGAAAGATAAAAACAGTCTTTAGTGCACAAGTTATACTCAAGTACACCATGCCAAGAAGCCTATTTTACTCAATATTGTATTTTACAATCATTGTTGTAATAGTACATACCCTGCTCAATTGTGGCAAATATCAATTTTACACAGAGATCAAAATGTGGCAACACACTGGTCAATACTTCAAGGTAAACAGAGGGCTCAGGCATACCAGCCACCACCACTGATGTAGACATTACAGAAAAATACATTTCAATTCAATATAAAGACTAAGTTTGTAAATGGGTTATTTAAAGGATAAAACAGGCTTACAAGAAAAGTATCATATTTGCTATCCCTGAAAGTGTGGTGGAGGAAACCAGCATATTAAAAGGGTAGAGGGACAGAATGACTTTAATGGCAGCTTCAATTCTGAGAGTCTAATGAGTCTTTTTTTTGTTTGTTTGGTTTTTTTTGGTGGCTCACAGGTAAGGAGATTGGAACTCTTGACATTGGTGTTATCAATTCTGTGCTCTAACTGAAGATTCTAATGATTTTATATCTCAATTCTCAGATAACCTGTGCCTGTTTTAAAAATACCCCATACAGGGCCGTTCTTGTGGCTCACTTGGGAGAGTGTGGCACTAGTAGCGCCGAGGCCATGGGTTCAGATCCTATATAGGGATGGCTGGTGCGCTCAGTGAGCGTGGTGCGGACAACACCGTGCCAAGGGGTTGCAATCCCCTTACCGGACAAATTCTTGTGGCTCACTTGGGAGAGTGTGGCACTAGTAGCGCCGAGGCCATGGGTTCAGATCCTATATAGGGATGGCTGGTGTGCTCAGTGAGCGTGGTGCGGACAACACCGTGCCAAGGGGTTGCAATCCCCTTACCGGACAAAAATAAAATAAAATAAAATAATAAAAATAAAAATACCCCATATATTACTCAGAAGCAAACAGAATACTGAAATATAAGGCACATCAAATTATAAGGGAAAGATGTGGTAAGAAAGGGTAAAGAGAAATATCTTAAAGACACCATTCTGAAACTTGAAGTTTGTATTGTTAGTAATGCCACAAATACATGAATTCTTAAATCAGCCCCTTGGACCAAACTTTTCTCCTTGTGTCTTATTACCAGGACTACTATTTGGAAGCAGAACTCACATGAATTCCTACTTATAAAAGCAGCAATATTAAGATAGGTGAATAAACACAAATTTATTCACCTTGGAAAGGAAAGATGAGACTGATAGCATTAAAAAACAGCACCCTGTCTGACTGAAGTACCAGCCTGTGAGTTACAATGAGAAAGATCAATATTGTTTGAATAGAAATAATCATGAAAAGAAGAAAATTTTCTCTGGGTATGGTTCCATTACACTGTTTACCCTCAGGAGCTGAAATTTCAATTCAATTCCTCCAAGATAAAGGGCTATATTTACCCACTGTTAACTGATGTTCATATTGAACAATGTTCTCACAGAATGCAAACTTCTAAATTTATCATTCAGTAACACTCAACTTCTGTGCCTGCAGTCATCACTGGTAAGAGTTCCTAGAAATATTCATTCCGTGGAGATACTTTCAACTACCCTGGAAGAACTGTACCACCTTAAAACTCAATGGAAGGGTCTATCCCTCTATCCCATTTAATTATCATACACTGAATCCCCTCTGCATCAATTAAGCATACAGTAGAGTACAGTACATAAAACCACAATAAGCAATACAGAAAAAAGGATTAAAGCCATGAAAAATGTATTAATTTATTCTACGCAATGCACTTGTAATTCTCCCACTTTCAGTCAAGATCACAGTACAGTTTAATAGTCTAGTTCAGGGACCAATTAATCCTTTTATATTTAAATCAATCATTGACTCCTCTCCAAATTATTTAGCTTCTACATGCTGCCTCCCATTTGATGTCTTTGGGGAAAGAGCACAGTTAACACTATGTGGCACATTAATCATATTTGGTAATAGAAAAAGAAATACATTATCAGAGAAATCTAATAAAAAAAGTAGAGCACGCTGTAAAACATGCTAGCATAATCAGTATATATGTCGTTATTTCCTTAATTAAAACAGGCAAGTTAAACCTGGAGCCAAGAGTGCACGCTTCATTTGGCTTTTCATACTATGTGTGCATGTATGTACTCATATATTTTATACATAATCAAAATAAATATCTGGGAGTAAAACCATTCTTATAAAACTCCTGTACTATTAGCAGATTCCTCTTCCTCATCCCAACCTAAAGCAGTGGGAAAGGAAAAAGCAATAGAAAGGCATGTATTTTATTCAGACTGGCATGTATTTGGCCCCTTGCCACAAAGCTGTGTCTTTTTCCTCGAACAACTCTGAAACCTAATTAATAGGGTTAATTCAATGCAATACTCGTGTATAGTCTAAAGATTCTTTCCACTGCATGTAAAGCAGATCTCTATATTTTAAGAATATTATCTCTAAACAAATGTGTCAAGAAAGCATTTAGAATTCACATGACTAAGAATGACACATTGTACCATAAGCTACTTCTTACTTTGACCAACAGCAAGAGAAGGACATGCTCCTTTTTGTTCCTGGATCTTAATCACAAGAATAAATCAATTTTGTGTTCTAGAGGCCACACCATGGATTACAAATGCATGATTCAGCTTCAGAAATTTCAAAGCAAACATAAGCACTTTTCAAATGGTCCATAAGTAAGTGTTTTCAAATTTTTTAACTGTAGATTCAACACTGAAAAAAGTGTAGTCTATATCTTAGCATAATCCAAATACACTGCTGCCTTAGCATAATCCAAATGCACTGCTGATTCAGGAGCTCCACCAGTCCAAACAACTCAAAGGAAAGAAGCACACGGTGAATGTTAGGTTTATGTTCACTTCACACCAACAGAGAGAAAGCAAATGGTCCAAGTTTAAGACCAGCTCCTAACTAGTAAGAACACAGAGCATCTAAAGATTCAAAAGCCTGACTAGATAACTATTGCACTGAAGAAATATTTCTCTGGCCATCTGAACTGTGACAACCTTTGAGAATCCAGTGACAACTATGACCTACAAATAATCATCACATAGAAAAAACATTGTCATTCCTCACTAATCCCCAGAAGAGTCATATCAAAGAAACATAAAGAAACCAAGTTTTTTGTCTGTTTATCTCAGAATAGGATAAAATACCACTAATCAAGATTTAACAAATGAACCAAAGCTCATCATCAAAAATCATCATCTCATGCCTAGAATACGAAGTCACACCAGCTAATAAGCTCCTATCAGCTGATGTGTCTAGTGTCATTTTCCTAATGGTTGGATTAAGTTTATGTGGATCCATTCACACTCCCCTGTCTAGGTTTTCCCTTGATAAGCATCTATCAAATGGTGTGCAAGAACTGGAAGTATCACACATAGACAGAGAGAAGGTAAGACACCTTACAGATAATTACAAAACAAACATAAAAATCTAAGCAGTTAAATGCAAAGGAAAAACAAACAAACACACCTCCTTCTACATGTATTTGTTTGGGTAAAATACACCCTTATATTTCAGTGACTATATTTCTCAAATTGTGAATCCCAAGAGGGAAAATGCTATTATGTTCTTTTTGGATTCAGTGTAGGATAGTGTTCAAAACAAGATGATAAAATGCATTAACAGTCCTTTTCAACACTGGTGTATATGTATCTTTCTTTTCTAGTCATTCCAATCCTGGGCACAGATAGCACTGAGCCCCTCTGGCTGAAACAACAAATCAAAGCCTCAGCACACCCACGACTGTTCTCTCAGGCTTAGCTCCCATCTGACCTCTTCTGAACAATTCCCTCCAGTTGTCCTGCCAGCAGAGGCTATACTAAGCTTCTGGATGGGGATCTCCAGTGCTTCTTAACAGCCCCTCATTTGCTGGGTTCTCTCTTCCTTTACTAGCCCCTGTAGACTTGTGATTAATTCTTGTATTTATGGACAGTCAGTATTGAAAACTACGGTATGACACAAAATATGAGTCACAGCCTATTTGATAATGGTGTATAAAAGGGAGTAAATGCTCTGCTACAAATCTCACATTTAACATAATTTGATCAACATCAAGACACCAAATTTTCAAATAAATAACACAGTAAGCATTATGATTATCTTAGAGTTGCTAGTATATTAGCAGCCATCTTTAGACAGGTTACAAGTAAAAAGAGAGAATATTAATGCAACAAAAATAATTAATGCATAAAAAATTTTTAACCAGTCTTTCAAAATCACCAATAATAAGACATATTTTAAGTGCACTAGTAGGCAATCAATAAAAATTACATGCACGAATAGTGACATTTCTATGGCAATATATAAAACCTACTCTGGAAAGAGACTAATGCTTAAAAAAGAAAAAAGTAGGCTTATAAAGCATCTTATTTGTAAAGCCAATATTAAAATGCAGTCTTATCATTCTCTATATATTCTTTAACAAAGGCCTAAGTTAAAATATGGTAGGCTGGTTTACAGTCAGTCACACAAAGACAAAAATTACTGATAATTCTTTTTCTTCAAAAGTTGAGTCAGTTAATTTTGAATAATCAGTGTAAAAAACAAAACCAAAGATGCTGAGTGTCAACTGAAACACCCATCCATTGAACTATTAAAAAAAAAAAATCCACCAAAAAAAAAAGTAGTGCTATGACACAAAATCCAAAGCCAAATGGATGTAAATCACTCTACATCCCCAAATAATAGTAGGAATGGCCATTTAAAAGAAATTTTGGATATTCAATGCTTTTGTCTTTTATTCTATCATCTTCCATGTTAAATGGAACTAATTCAACACTCATCAAGCAAAACTCCAACAGTGCTTTATGAATATTAGAACATTTTAACAATTAACATGTGTACTGAAACATGAAAATATAATTAAACATATCTGCTTCAATTCAAAAGGGAAATTTCTTGTATTGAAATTTTAATAGCAGGAGAAATCAGTAAAATATTTTTGACTTCCATCTGTGCACAAGTAATTAAAAATATTTTTAAAAAGAAAGAAGAAAGAAAATACTTAACTTTACTCAATATCCAAGTAGGCCACCCACCCAAGTTAACCATCAGACAGGGACATAAAGATAAAAACATCAAGCTGGCTGTTTTACTGATTTATACAAGAACACTGTTGAGAGCAAGAAACAAAAACTATTGCTTTCATTTCATTTTATAAGTGGGTTTTCTTTATCCAATATGCACAGGTCAGCTATATGATACTAGTGACATGTCCTTTATAGTCAATACAATTTAAGCTAAAATAATGTTAGTAATTAAAAACATAAAATTCAAGAATATAGATTAAGATAAGGGAAATAAAAATAGAGGCTGATAATACTGTCAGGAGACAATTCCCAAGAAAATTCTCCAGGCTCTTCAGACTGATCTAGGGTATCTCAGTAGCAGTTCCTGCCCCAATTCTCCCCTCCCTCCAGCAAGGCCCTCTTGACCAAATCCCAGTCCTCATTCACTACTAGAATTCTTGTCCTTGCCTTTCTGCCACATAACCTGTACATTCCATCTGTGACATCAAGAAGTTAAGGTGGGTTTCCAGTACAGTCTTACCTGTTGCTTTCTCTTTCATAGTATGGAAAGGCTAGATGGAATTAAGAAAAAGGTAAGGGAAGTTTGACTACAACATTTATCGAATGTGTTTTTATTTAAGCTAATTTTTATTTGGTCTTGTGAAAAACACCAAGTAAGAGTTATACCTGCAAAGATACATGTTACTTTTAAATGTTCCATTTAAAAACCTACTTAGGTTTTTAAACAACCTGGAAACTAAAATTTGGAAGAGAATAAAGCAAACCATAACTATCACTAGTCACAAAGAGGAACAAAATAGGTACTAGTCCCCACACTAGTTGAGGAACTGAAAATGGCAACACAAGACACTATTTATCACAGCGGCTGGACCAGGGGTAGGAAACTAATCTAGGAGACGATCAGTACTTGAAAGCTGGGGGAAAAAAGAGTGAGTCTCTCCACCAGACTGTACCTATTAGTACTGTAACTGAGATTTGTATGTAATCGTATGGGGGGGTAGAGGGAGGACAAGATATGTAAAAGGCAAAGAGGGGGGAATCAAAATATTAGAAGGCTAGTGCAAATAGCTCTGAGTGAAGTGATAAAATCTTAAGATTACAACATGACAGTGAAAATGGAAAAAAATAATAATAATACATTTTACAAGTAGACGAACCAAGAAGTATATACTTTCTGATGCCATATAGGTGCATTCTTCAATTGACAATGTTTAAGAAATAAACTAATCTATAAAATAGAATAAAGTTATTTTTTAATATCCAGAGAAACCTTTAAAAGGGGGGGGGGGGACAGAAAACAAACTAAGTTATCCACACTTTACCTGTAATCTTTTCTTACACCTTTTAATTGGGAGGTGAGGGAATGCCTAAGTTACAGGCAGTCATTATCATTATTGATTTCTATGTTTAAAATCAGTGTGTTTTATAGTATTTTAAAACTGAGGAGAGACAATATTCTAGTATTCTTGAATTGTCTCTACTTAAACCTTGTTCCCAAGGAAACAGCTAATGTCTCAATATCAGGCCCTGCATAATTATTGACTACAAAGGAAATATGCTACAATGAGACATTTGCACTTTAGCAGAATGAAAATTACCAGCTTGTTTTTTGCCTTAATATCAAACAAAAGTCTCTGATTTTCATACAGACCAGCTCTTTCCACTAGACATATGCTGACAGAAACTGGTTACATTATTAACATGTTCTCATGTACGGGAATGTTACTATTTTCAGTGGCATTCTATTCTAGATTAAAACAAAGACAAAATGAAAACCACCTTTATTTTTAGCCATTAATGACTGTCTCTTTTGGAAGAGGCTCAGCTTTGAAGTCATTATTTTTAAGGCATAAGTAGAGATAATTGCTCATAAACCATTATGGATAAACATATTTCCCATGACCAAAAGGCTTGAAATTAAAATGATTTAAAAAAAAAAATTATAGATTTCTTATTAACCAAAAACCCAACAATGGCAAGTAAGCATAAATCTTCTTGAATATATCACATAATTTCTATAATATTCGGAACTATTCTACCTTTTGTGTCTAGTTCTTTTTCTAGAGAAAGCACTTAAAAATTTTGGCATAGCAAAAGAAACACTGATATATAAATCATTTGCAGTTAAGAAAAAATAAATGAAGTATGGAGAGGGTATTTTTTTTTCCCATAATCACTGGCAAAACCTCTAATTTATACTTCTAAAGAAATGTTTTTTGTTAAACATTTATAAACATTCAAACCAGGCAGTTGTAACATTACTGGTATTGTGGGCCTAAATGTATAACATGCATGGACATTTTATTTTGCCCAAGATATTCAAATAATTTAGAAAGGCTTGTCAACTGAAAACTTAGCCTTGTATACCACTATAGTTAAAGAAACTGAAATAAACACTGATTATGAAAACAGCTGAGGAATAAAACTCTTGAGAGGGATTTTTGAATGGCAGGGGTCATGAAATCAATTTAGTGGATGTCAACCAATTTTTTTATTAAATAGTACAGAATAAAATAGGATAGAAAATATAAATAGGATTTCAGAACTTGTTTTGACTGTGGTATATATACATACCATGAAATTCTACTCTGCCATAAAAAAGAATGAAATTCTCCCATTTGCAACAACATGGATGAGACTGGAAAAACTTATGTTGAGTGAAATAAGCAAAGCACAGAGGGATAAATACTGCATGTACTCACTCATATGTGGGAGCAAAGAGAGAAAGAATGAAGGAAAGAAAGACCACAGCAGTGTGTGTTGGACTTGCAGAGGGAGAGAACATTCCTTGGGCTACAAAATGGAGTGGGGAGTAGGGAAAAGGAGATTGGAAGTAATTGAGTGGGGGACACAGGGTACAAATGCAACTTGTGGTAATGGGTATGCTGCCAGTATGAATCTGGCCCTCACACCATGGGCACAAGGGGTGACAATCAGCTTTGTATCACATGAATATTCATAACCAATATTTTTAAAAAGAACTTGTTTTGAGAAAGAGAGAGAGATACACAAACACATGTATACTGGCTTGTAGTGTAAGATCCATTCCTTTGAATGCAGTCAAGAAAAATTCAAAAGTTCTTGAAAGATCAAATATTGAGGTAAACCTCAATTTAATAACCCAATAACATGAAAATTTTTCATTATACTGGCCTTTTAAAATGTTCTGTTAAAGCTCCCAAACCATAATTCATAACTAGATTTTTCTAGGGTACAACTCCATGAAAGTTAAAATTATTACTCTGAGAGCTGAATTAACTCCTTCATAGCACAAAATATAGCACAGCTTTTCCAATAATGGTTCCCTAGCAAGTCAGGACAGTATACACACTTAGAAAATAACTAAGAAGATACACAAAATCTGAAAGTTGAAATGACAATTTCACCAAAACTTCATTAGACATGTCTGCATGCTATAAAATTTCTCCATGTGTATATGGAACAGGTACCATCAATACTAAAATTCTCTACAAACTAAAGGTATCTACTGAGTGTGAAATTAAGAATGAACACCAATCAGACATTCTAATAACCCGTTTCAGGAAGCCAAGCCTGGCTAGTACAAAAGCAGTAAAATTGACTAAAGACTTCTCCCCATGAATTAAAAACATACCCTACTTACAAGACAGTAATTCCTTTTTTTATTAAATGCCTATGCAAGCTCCATTTGTAGATAAAGAATCATTTATTTAAGTTTATATTTCAAGAAATTTACATTCTTCAAACAGAAATGGTCATTTTTCCCAAATATTTAACAATATACTTTAAAAATGCATATTGAACAAAACCGCATGCATAAAATGCACACGTAAAGATATCTAAATTAGGTAGCCAATGTTATATAAAGTCAAATCTTAAGAAAATGGGATTGTTTGCAGATTCTCCTACATAAGCAATTCCCAAAGAATTAAAAATATTTTAAAATATTACATAATATTTTAACAAGAGAAATACTTTGCTAAGAGAAAATACGAAAATTCAATTAATTAGTATTTAGTTTAAATATATCTTAAAAGCTAAAAATACAGTTTTACTCTCCCCATAAGGGGAGTAAATAGCCTGTGTAGTCTCTTTTAAAATAAAATTGTAATTTTTTAATTAAACATGTCTGCATGTAAGGCCCATTCCTCTGAATTCAGTCAAGAAAAATTCAGAAGTTGTTTGAAAAATAAATTTCACAATTAAAAAATTAATTCTAGTCAGCCTAAATATTAACTCTGAGGAGTAAAAGTTGGCTATATGATCATATGCAAAGAGCAATGATAAATGGCAATCAAGTATATGAAAGAGACAGCCACTGAAGAGCCAAGCTGATTGATGTGAAGGCAAGGAATAAGATGAAACATAGCCAAATTTACAGCATTTAGAGAGTTATGTATGTTAAGAAATCACATGCCAAAAAGCCACACTCAAATTATAGCTTGCCCCTCTTTTTTAATAACAGCAGTGGTAGCAAACCAGTTTTCTGTTTTTGCATTCTGTTTATTATGTGCTTAACTAACCTCCTGAAGTACATTTTATAAGGCTGAGAAGCAGAGAGACAGTTCCTTGGGGTTAAATGACTTGCACAATACAAAGGAGTCATTAGAGGGCTAGGATTAGAATTCAAAGCCAGGAGTGACCCATATTTTGTTAGCTCAAAGAGATGACCTGATACACACGACAGAGATACAAAAGGGTCAGACTAACTAAATGGATGATGAAAGTTGTTAGGAAATAACGATGGATGAGGAGTGTTGTTAGGTCCCATATTACCGGAAGTAGGTCTTTTACGAGACCAAAAACTAGGTCTTGCCATTAGGACTCTGGTTCTGCAAGGGATAGAAACTAAAGGTATTAACTAATGTGAAATTTTTTCCAATATTTTGCTTATCTGTGCTGTAGAAATTAATTCTTCATAATCCATTGAGAAAAATGCCTTGGTGTCATTCTAAAAGAGTATTAAATCCATTGTGATATATACGGAAGAAAAAAGCTGGAAAACATCACTCACTCTTAAATGTCACCCAGTTAAGAACAAAAATCACTAATTATGTGTTGGACTCTGGTTTACATTCCACAGTTTTAACAAATTAACCATTTCAAGCTTGTTTTGCTTAACCTAACATCATAACCTGTTTATGTACTCAGTCCTCTCTGAGACAGACCCAGAGACTGGGAAGAGGGAGCAGTGTAATAGGGTGTTGGGTGTGCAGGAGAGGCTAACCAGATATGAAAAATTAACAAGGAAGAATTTATGAAAATAAGCCATACATGAATAACGGTTTAATGCATTTTGATTAAATGAGGAAGTCAAATACATTTCAAAAAAATGATGGGCGATGTAATAAGTAATGTAAGGTAAGCCTTATCATTAATATCTTCTAAAAGCACTAAATAAGACTAAGGCATTTTTTAGAAAATAAAATATATAATCCATTATTCCATTTATTATGAAATATCATTCTGAAAGATTTATGAAAAACATTTTCTCCATGTGTCATGCAGTATGTAAAAAATCCTACAGAGAGTTTATTAAAAAGTAAAAATCCCTTAGTTCCTTTTTATTGAGTGACTTCTAAATTCTTGGAAAGATGCACATGATTAGGGAGTAAAACATAATCCCTATTCCCCAAGGAACTGACACCCTAAGAGAAAATCCAAAATATGGCTAGAGATATAGATCAATACAAGAGGAAAAGTTTAGATTTCTATATAATTTAGGAGGAGATTATTCTGGGTGTGAGAATCAAGAGGCTTTGTGGAGGAGTTAGGACTAAAGTTGAGCCTGGCAAATTTTTAGGATTCCAATAATGTGAGACTGGAAGCCTAGGAAGGAAGACATTACAGGAAAGGAAATGCTAATAGTAGCTAACATTTATTGAATGTTTACTCTGTCAGGCACTATTCACTGTGCTTTAAATATATCTTTAAATTCTCACAATAACGGGCCGGCCCGGTGGCACACTGCTACAGTGCGCCGCTTGGGAGCGCAGCGGCGCTCCCGCCGAGGATTCGGATCCCACATACAGACCAGTTCCCGCTCACTGGCTGAGCAAGGTGCGGGCGCGGCACCGAGGTTTGCGATCCCGTTGCTGGTCCTGGTCCGGTACGGGCGCGACACTGAGGGTTGCAATCCGTTGCCGGACACGAAAAAAGACAAAAAGGGAAAAAAAAAAAAATTCTCACAATAACTCCGACAAAGGCATTATATTATTACCCCTAATTTGAAGCAATAAAAAAGAAAGAGAGAAAGCTGAAATAACTCGCCCATGGTCACACAGCTTGTAAGGGGCAGAGTCATGTTTCAAGTCCAGATCTGACTGACAAAAGATATGACTGACTCTCAAAGCACTGAACTTTACAACCTTAACTGAACTGGCATAACAAAAACTATGTTTCAGCAACTATTGGCTTTCACCTTACATCAACTCATTTTAGCTCTGTTTACCTCTACAAAGTCCACTTGAGGTATGGTAGTATCCCCAACATAACATAAGCTCAAGGAGTTAAAATGAATTCCCCAGGGTCACAGAGGCAAAGACAGAGCTGAGAATTAAATCTCATCTTTGCCTACAAGTCCAGTCAGTGCGCTTCATCACATCTACCTCTTCTTTCACATTAGAATGGCTGTTTACAAACTGTTGCCATGAAGCCCAAGGGTCGCCCAGTGATGCCCCACAGTCTACCACTGGAAGGTTCCCTATCATCACCACCCCCCCCCCACATACCCCACCTCAACATAAACGGGATTTTGCCAATGATTTCATTAGAAAAACGGAGTTCTACTACTAAATGAAATTGACAACCAATTGAACACCAATATTTTAACAATGTTTCTATTTGGTACTTCCAATGGAAGAGTCATAGAACTAATGAATTTTATAGCTAGGAAGGCCTTTAGAAAATGCCATGGCCACTCCAAAATGAGCTCATTTACTAACTCTAATAAGTTTCATGATCGCTCCATGAGCAGACAACCACAGTAAATAAGCAGCAAAACCAAGATTTTATGGGCAGTTTAGTGAGGTGCTGGCAGCCCAAAGGTAAGTGGTTAGGGTAGGACCCTGACCACAATATCAGCAACCCTCTGAGTGATACAGGAAGCAACAGAATACAGCAATTATAAGCAAGGTTGTTGGAATCGGATCCAAATTTGAGATCTGGCTATATCACTAAATAAATTTATGCTCTTGCATAACTTGATCTTTATCCTTAGCTATAGTACAATGAGACTTATATAGATTTAAGTTACTATTAGGTTTAAATGTGATAACATTAGAATTACTTAAGTATCAAGTACATAGTAGCTATGATGGTGATGGTAACCATAACAATCATGATGATGTAGCAGTGGAAGCATTCTGAATATGAGATACAAGTCCAAAAGAAGAGAGCTGTTAGAAAGATGGAACTACAATCAGGCTTTAGTACACCACAGTGACTAAATAAATTTTTGTTCTAATAGTATATGCATTTCCTAACTGATTTATAAGTAAAATGTCTTTATTCATAATGCCTGCCTATATTTGTAGGACCTTAATTAAAAACACCATTAAGAATGAGAATCAGTTCCAACTTTTGCAGATGATGATAAACTCACGATCTAACTACATTTGTTTTTGAATTCTCTAAATAGTAATGAGATGAATATGAGAATCAGATAAAATACTATAAAGATTCTTTAACAAATTACTTTTTATCTAATCTTAAATGACTGCACTATTATAGGATACAAATTACTATCTTGGGCACTAATTCAAATTGCTCTTAATGATCCTAGAGAAATGAATTACTAGAGATAAAGGAAATTTTGCTTTGGTTTGTGATCTTTATTTCTTTCCTTAAAAGTTAATAGACCTTTTTAATTTGTCTTTCTAACTCGACAGATTACTAAAATAAAATAAAGAATATACTGCAGTTACTTACATATACTTAGTTACTGTATTTCTTCCACAATTGACATAAGTAGTTTAAGAGCCAAAATAGATAAAGGAATAAAAATTGTCTTTTTCTCTCCCCAGGTTTAAATATGTAACTGTGTGAAACAAAGTTAACCCCAAAGCAAAAGCGAACAGCAACAGAACCCCTGAAGAAAGCTAGTAGAGTCATTCAATAGAAAATGAAGTTGGCTAACACCTGAAAGAATAATTGTAGTAGATTATTTCACATTGCTCAAACACAAAGCCCATAAAATAAAGCCCTATGAGGCAGACAAGAGTCCCAAAGAGATTGCAATTAATAATCCTCCTGAAATAGCAGAGGCACGTTCCACATGAAAGGTAGAAAAAGGATGACAAAGACAGTAGCCGTAAACCTGAGTGAAAATGCCAAGTCTCCAGCATCCAAACTCCAAAGCTCTATCTAACATACCACTTAATTTTATTCAGGGGTAGAGCTTATTGGCTGCATTATACATGGTTCAGTATCCACATAACATCCACAGACTGATGCCAGGATGTACTGTCACTTGCACTTAGGTTCCAGGGAAAAATTTCTAGATAATGATCTAATAAATGAAGATGTAGCATTTGGATTATAAGATATTGTAACTCTTCTCCTACTAGATAATCCTAGCCTATCCCAAACTCAGACTAATCGTCTATATTATGGTCTATGAAACAGTTTACACATGGAGATAGACAGCTGTTAACGTCAATTTCCATACCATTACATCTATCTGGCAAAATATGATCATTTCCATCAAATATTAAAGATGACTCTGAGGATTCAAAAATGTGCTCAGATTTTCAAAAACTTGATATACAAAATACCTAAATTTATGAAAGAGACAGGATTTTTTTTTTAAAGTTCTGCTGATTACAAAAAAAAAAAAAACTTTACAGGCTTATCTTAAATCATCGAGCTATCTATCTAGTATATTTATAAATAGATTTCAGTTCACAAAAATATATTATTTCATTTAAAATTTTAGGATTCAATGTCTTATATACTGAAATAGGTTTACCATTTAGTCAAGGATTCAATCAACAAAAAATTCATTTACTTTTCTCACTTATTTCTGGCAAGATATATAATGGATAAGGCTTTAAATCTCTTAAATTACTAGAAGGATTCAAAAGACATGAAATATGTTTTCTTCCTGACCAAGAAAAGAAATCTACTAGCAAACAAATTGAAAAGCGGCAATGATTTCCTGCTTAACAAGTTCTAAATGAAATGCATCAGACTGAAAATCAGAATGTTAAGATTTGCCATTCCAAAAAGAAAAAAAGAATGAATGAATATAAATAAATAATTTTTTTTAATTTTAAGATTTGCCATTCCATTTGAGGCATACACCCTTCTCAGCTGATATGATTTCCCACTTTGTGTAATAAACAATGACACAAAGAAAATATGCCTTCATTTGTTTACTTCAACCTAAGCAATGTTAAACTTGCAAAACACAGAAATACTATTTCCCCTGTATATATTCTGGATACAAGTCTGTATAATTACAGTACTGATGAGTCTGTACACAAAAGTCCGTACACATACAAAAATTAAAGTAAATGTTGAGATTATTAAAATAAAAGAGGAGCTTGTACCATATAGCATAAACTGGCAATAAGACCTTTCACTTTGCAATCTTTATCCATAATGGGAAAGAAACAGACCATACATTAATCTATTTTCTTAACCATTTATATGACCTCCCAAAATATTTTGAAGATCTTCAAAAGATGTAATGAGAAACCTTTCTTTCAGAAATAAGTTGCTAATCTTAATCAATGTGCCTGGAAAGAGAATACCATTCAATAGGGGCAGTTGAATTAAAAAATAGTCTAGCCAACTGTAAAACAATAACAGCATATCAGAGTAAATAGCGGTTATGGACTTCCATATTTAGTATTTATGTATTCTCAAATATTATATTATTATATCCCTCCAACCCCACTCAAGTAATATTCTAAAACATAAGTAATTTTTCATGCCTTTTAATAGCTGACTCACGACCACAAATGTAAATTGTAAGTATATTAATTAAAGATCATAATATGGTACAAGTATATGCAGACTTTACTAATAAAGTAATAAGGTGTTATGCTTATGAAAGACACATAACAGCTTTCATTTATTATAGGTTTATATTAAATAGATTTAACATAATAAAAATTTACAACCTGTATGTCAAGACTGCTTAAGGAAGCTTGATTTCACTGGCATTGTTTGCCCAAATATCATACTCTAAAGAATGGTTTTTATGCTAAAAAAGTATTTTATATATAAAATATATTAAATTTAATTGATTAATATTAGAAGAATGGGGAAAAAAAGGTTGAGGAACAAAAAACATAAAGGAGGCACCAAGAAAAAGGCTTTAAATTATATTTTAAATCTGATTTATACTCTATTGCCTTTTTACAGAATAAAAATTTAAATACAGAAGAAACCAAATACAAATCATTGTTATATAGTACCCCCTTAAACAAAATGCCTGGAAAATCTTTGTCTTTTCTCAACTGCAGGGTTAAAAAACCTTCCAGTGCTGGAGTTAACAGTATGTAGTTCCACAGATGAAACATATGTACAGTGAGAGGAAGGCAAACTAAGTGCAAGATTGCTCCTGGACACCTCACAAAACACAGCCCAGGACAATCTCACCCTTCTCTGAACTTAGAGCATTCTCTGGATCACCAAAAGTATTCAAGTTGTTACCAATTCTAATCCAACTAGGCAAATTTCTAATAAGCCTCAAATTTTTTTAAAAAATAAAGTTAATTTTGAAAAATTCTTAAAAACAGGTAGAAATAATGATCATGTACCCTTTTTTAGGATCAGGATTAAGTGGCCAGAAGTGCTACATTGTGTTAAATGCACTTACCTAGTATTAAAAATTTAAGAAATATTTTAAGGCCTGAGATGTTAAGAGCAACAGTATATACACCAATAATTTTATAATTTAACAACAGATTAAAATTACTATATTTCACTGTGGAAGGGAATTCTAGATTTAACCGTATCTTAACTGTACACACACACCTACATGACACTTGTTTTATGGAACTTTGACTTTTGCAGAATTATTAGTTCACTGAAGATAAATGGAAGCGAAAGCAAGGTGAAAAGAAAGTAATGACATGAAACCACTGCAGCATCTTTAAAAAGAAAAAGTGGTGGGCTGGCCGGTTAGCCCAGTTGGTTAGAGCACGGTGTGGGAACACCAAGGTCAAGGGTTCGAATCCCCATATCAGTCAGCCACCAAAAAAAAGAAAAAGTGGAAGCTGTAGACAGCAGCATATGAGCCTCTGTGTTTCTTTTCATTCTCTATTTCCTGCCTTCTCCTTTCACCTCTGAGCCTCAACTCACAACACCCCCCCCACCACCAACAACAACAACAAAGCACACTGAATCCTAACCCAAAGGCTTGCATATGAGGAAAATAATTTGGGATTACTCTTTTCTTCTTTAATTTAGAAAATTCTAAGCAATTTTAAAGCAATGTGGGGAAGACCAAGATTTAACTTTTTTTTTTCAAGTCATGAGACTCTCTTGTTCCCAAAGCTAAACTTTCATTAACTGTTTGTTCTGACTTTTAAATTCCATCTTACAGAATTGTCCACATATGCATCTTAATCCAGATGCATTTTCTGTTATTTTAAAATACAGAGTAGTTACAAATAACATGTCTATTTCAATGTTAGGATACACAATAAATTCTCATTTGTTCAGCACTAAGACAGGCAAAGTCAGAGTCATGCTGAGTTCACATCTTATCCATTACTAGCTGCCGTAAGTCAATTAACCTCTCTGTATTTCAGTTTTCAATGCTATAAAATAGAGATAATAATGCCTACCTCACAAAGATGTAAACATTAAATAAGATAAAGTAAGTGATCATGTTCAGGACATAGCAGTTATTAAAATTAATTACAGTCCCTGCCACAAATCAGAATGAAATCATCTACTCATCAGCATACATCCCAAATTACCTCATGTGAGTTTGGGAGTGGGCTTTAAATCTTACAATTCAAATAAGCATATTAGAGAACATATTAGAAAGGAAAATCCACTCCCCTCCATAATCCAAATTACAAAGTATATAAAGGCACATCCAAACACTAATACCTTGAATCAATTCTCTGCCATTGGTTTTCAAACTCTTTTGAGCAATACTACTTTCCTTTCACGGAAAATTTTACATAGTATCCCAATATATTTTTTAAAGGGCAGGGGAAAAAACAGAGTGGCCCAGGTTGAACTGAAAGCTATTTTCACTCAGGAGGCCTCAAAGACCCACACACTGCATGGGAATCCCAGAACTCTTCAGACCCTGCCTGAAAGCTGCTTCTCTAGGCCAATCAAATTTGTATATAGTATCTCCCATACAAAAGTGGTGATACTTCATACAAAAGTGGTGATACTTTTGTGCCTTTGCTGTCCTCTTCCAAGATACTGGCTTCTCCTTTCTATCTACTTTATTCCTCAAAATAAATTCAAGATTATCTTGGGAGGCTCCACAACATACAGCCCAGAACAAACACACTCTTCTGTGAACTTGGAGCACTTATCTGTATCACTCACCTGGCCCCTTAGGATAGCATCTTTCTATTTTTATATTATTCAATTTAGGGCATTTATGTCTTCTTTCTCTACCTAGTCCCATCCATTAGAGCAAGGTCTGTGTTAGCCTCTGGGCAGCCTGAAGAGAGCTCAGCAGACCAGTTTTTTTTTGTTTTGTTTTGTTTTGTTTTGTATATACTTGTGGCTTAGGGGAGGGGGGAAAAAGTCATTTTAATTAAGCACTGCTTTGGATTATCTAAGCCACTGCTTCCGTCGAGCATAAATAATGTACTTTCATGTAACTCCAAAACTGACTGTCAATGACCTAGATAAATGTTCATGATAGAGCCTAAGACTAATCAGACAAAAGCCTTTTTTAACAACCACCACCACCCACAAGGGGAAAATTTTTTTTTCAAAATATACAGCTTTAAAATTTTGGTATATACTTAATGCCATTAACAATGGTACTGCTATGATATTACTAACACAAAAATATAAACAGTGATACCTATTTCTTATGAAGAGAGGTTAATTTAATTAAACTCCTCTATTCCTAAAAAATTTGAAATCTGATGCCCCAGATGCATGGGAAAGAAAGCATTACCTGGAAAGTAAGAAGCTTAGTTGATGTCTCAGACTGAGAAGGGTGTTCTCAGGGTCTCATTAATACTCAGCACGTCTAACAGAGGACTGCTCTGGCAAAGGCAGACAAGGAAGACTGCTTAAAAACACAATAAAGCAACTGAGCCTGCCACAGTTCTAAGCTGCCAAAAGAGCAGATTCCTCTCCTTGTAGCCCTTCCACCTGATACTTGTACAGCATTGAGACTCATCACACCAGTCTGGGGCCAATCTCCACACTGTAGAGCACTACTCAACTATAAACGTGTGAGGACCAGAGCTGCGTCAATTCTGTTTACTGTGACATCCCTACCATCTAGCACAACACCGTATGCTCTTAAAAAAAAAAAAAGTAGATTCTTAAAATATATTAATATATATAGTAGGCTCTTAAAATATATACATATTAATCTATATATGCTGAGTATAAAAATGAATGGCAAGAATAAAGAAAAGCTGGGCCAGCCCGGTGGCGCACTGGATAAGTGCGCCGCTTGGGAAGCGCGGCGGCGCTCCCACCCGAGGGTTCGGATCCCACATACAGACCGGTTCCCGCTCACTGGCTGAGCGAGGCGCGGGAGCAACACCGAGGGTTGCGATCCCGTTGCCGGTCCCCGGTCCGGTACGGGGGCAACACTGAGGGTTGCGATCCGTTGCCGGACACGGAAAAAGACAAAAAACAAAAAAAAAAAAAAAAGAATAAAGAAAAGCATTCACTGCTTCACTTTCACCATCATAATGTCAAATTGATTTTTTACAATATAATCTGAAGATATAGTTTAAAAATTATGTTAATATAAGATATAACATTAATAAATTTCCCTACAAGGCAGGATTACGTGTAGAACACTTAACATTATTTCCAACCAGATCTGAGCTTTACTTATAAACAGTTGATGAGAATCCAAAGAAAATACAATTGCAATACAGTAGAATCTCCTTCTGCATTCTGGCAGCACATCAAAAGATGCGTCCCAACAGGCCTAATATTGCATGGTCAGCGAAGAGGAAAAGTAAAAGGAGTCTTCTACTGTGCTACTTCTCTGAAAAGGGAATCACATTAGGCCTTTAAGTAGTCAGACACATTATTTTATTGCTTGCAAAACCCTTGAGTAATAAAGAATAAGTACAAATTGCCACAGGCAGTTTTGGAGGAAAAACAGAACTCTGCAAAATAATGACAGCTGCTCAATTGCATTACTGGACAGCAATAAAGAAAACAGTGAATCAGTTGTAGCTTTTCTGCTCAAGAAGAGCACTCTCCTAAGTGTGAGGAGAAACAATACAAGCACATAATTCTGCAGAATCTCCATAAACTCACAAGAAGAAGAAAGGTAATAGAGAGGAAGAGCTTGCATGCACTGGTAAAAACTACAAGTCAGATTCAGTCAAACACACATTTCCATTCTTTCTAAATAAGTAAGACTGAGGGGCAATACAGTGAATGGCATGTGCCCTTTGAAAACACAGAAGTTAAAAAGGTGAACAGTTTTACTGAGAGGAACATTAATATTTTTAATGAAAATGCTAAGACAAAAAAAAAGACGAATTAAGACAAAAAAAAAGACGAATATTTCTTTAAAATGACTTACAATCTAAGAAACCAACTTGCTTTCTATGCAAAGAAAACTCATTTGTGTCACACCCTGTACAGGTAAAAAACAAGAATGAGTGATTAACTTTCATGGATTCAGAAAATAAAACTGGACTCACATCTTTAACCTTGCTTGAAGAATTAAATACAGAATCTCCTTACAAAATCATGTAAGAGTTATCTGTAACAAAATACAGAAAACCCCTACTTATGAATTTTCAACTTTCAAATTCTTATAGTAAAGAAGAAAGAAAACCCTCTAAGCAAAAGAACATCAAATTTACCACCTACCAACAGGTAGTGTGAACAGTCACACGCAACCACTCAGGTACCTGCTATTTCATAATCTATGGTGGCCCAGGTTCATGCTTAACTTTGAGAAATCTTAATATGATAATTGACCCTATCATGTTTAACAAACACAAAAGCAGTAAAATAAGAAACGTATAAGAAACAACACTAAATTAAAGATCATTTTAACAACTAAAGGTGATGAGAAAATGGTGAATGTTTGTTAGTTGAAATAATTGTGGAGGACAAAGTGAACCCTGCAACATTGGAAACATACTGATAACACAATCTATCAAAAATAATTAACATGAGGAAAAGTTATATGATGAGAAAACATTACAGTGTGAAGATCAGCATCAATCAGTGTTTGAATGCTTATAGGACTAATAATATTAATGCAGGAGAATTTAGAGGATACCCAGGGTCAAAATATTATAGAAGATGATTCTGTCCTCAAGTCTACAATGAGTTTAATCAATGAGTTCAAAGCCAAATGAAATCTGCACAACACGAAAATGTGTACTAAGGCAACACAGCTTTCTATGACACCTTCAGAGAGCCTCAGATGAGAGCTTACCTGCCTCAATAATTCTAACACAGTCCACAGTGGTATGCTTTGGAAAAAAACACTTGATAGCACTTATATCAGCAAAAGTACATCTAGTAACACAAATAATGGGAGATCAAAGAATTACAAGCAAAGTAAAATTATAAGGGAAGTACAATTTGCAAAAACCATTTTGATTACATATAATTTTGATTTTCTATCAGTTAAAAATATATAAGCACATATCCTACATATTTGTATATTTATTTTTCTAATTTTCTATATGTGCCTCTATATTTCATTGAATCTAAGAAATCATTTACTGTAGACACACTGTCATTTTATTAACCACAAAGAAAGAATAAAACACTAATGATAATTTTATGTAAGAGACCCCACAATTTGACAGTGTTAAATGAGGAAGAGGGAACACATCTTAGAGCCATGAAATGTGGTACTTTGACTAATACTAATATATTATGCATGTTATAAAACATACACAGAGTTGAATTTTTTCTTGGGGTAGGGGGCGTGTCTGGCCAGTATAGAGATATGAACCTTTGACCTCAATGTTACCAACACTGCGCTCTATCCAGCTGAGCTAACTGGCCAGCCCTAAAGTTGAAATTTTTAAAGGAAGAGGAAAAAAAGAGACACAGAGATTGTAACATTTTTTTCCCTTTAACAGTCTGTTTTTTTGCATAACAGTTTGGAGATCCCCAGTCAGAATACAGGATGAAAGAAGGAAAATGGTAGATGTTAGATCTCAAAAATGCTACTGAGTTAAGTGGATGCCTTATCTTTTCTATCATGCATCACATGAACATGATCTGTGATGAACTTGACAAGAGAAGAAGAAAAGCAGGAAATAAATATTTCTCATAAACTACCCCCTGCCAAAGTTATTCATTAGAGTAATGCTGCTGCAGAGGTGAAGGGCACAGATTTTAGAATCAGACCAACTTGGCTTTGTTGCATGGCTACCTATGGCACTGACTATTAAAAACACTGGACACTTCAGTGTCCTCATCTATAAAATGGAGATAATGGTTTTTCCCTAACAGGATTAAAATGGAGCATAAAGTCAGTAAGTGCATATAAAGTTTGTAGCAAATCCTCAGAACACAGCAAGACTCAACCAATGGTAACAAAGGGATCATTCATGGGAATGCATTCCATCTGTTAAATTACTTTAGATTATTTGAGGTCTTAGATAGAAAGATATGTGAAAGGATTCCACCAGTCTTATTCACTAAAGCCACTTTTAGATGATATAAACACTTAAGGTATGAACCCTCAGACCAAAGTCCATTTTTGCCTGTAGATTTGAGTGAAGGCAAATACAGGAAATGCATCAACAATGAACACACTGGCCTCTTTATTTAACATGAGGTTCAGGGTGAATCTAGTGCTATAAAGTTCTCTGTGCCTGTTATATTCAGCCTCAAATGTGTCTGACAGATGACAATACTAATGAGACAACAAAGCACACTGTCAACAACATAAGGCCAGAAGAATCTCTAACACAACAAGGCTCACTTTAACAGGACAGTTTTCTAAACAAGTGTTTTTTAAAACCACCAGTTTAAATAAGAATTTATTGATAATCTGATCTGTAAGATGGTATTTTGCTGATTATCATTTCTCAAACACTAACATTTCTCAAACACAAACACTCCTGATATATCTTTTAGGATTTCCAAAATGATCAACTAAAGAATTCTGCCTCAGCATAAACCCAAGTGTGGATGGTATATGACAATGTTTGTGGTGAACAGGACAGTAGAATCACTAACCTATAAATTTGTTTTCTGATCCCTGCTGCCTCTGCTTATTGCCCTAGGATTGGCAACAGCTATTTTCAGAATAAGAAATTTGAATTCTATCTATGAACTTGAATTGGCTTTCCACATATACTTTTCAGAATGTCAGTGTTTTGGATTTGAACTCAATCTACATTTTATGGACTCAGTCTATACTCTCCCTGGAACTGCTAAAATTCTAACCTGAAATAATACCTTCCTATTATTGCTGTGTATGACCACACACTACCACTGGCATCACCCTTTATGAACTCATGGTAATCTACATAAAAAGAGGATATGTTTCCAAGATATAAAAGTCTAATGGGGGGAAAAGGCAGATCTTCAACTTGAGGTTCACAATTTGAGAACTCTGGTTGTAACCTCGGGAATGAACTAGATATAGGAGCCAAGGTACTCAAGAGAATGCAGCATGATGGTATGATGTCATGACCTAGTCCATAAAACTGATAAGGGCACTGCCTCCCAAAAAATGACTGAGAAAAACTTACGGTCCATGGAATGCAGAGGCTCTATCTCATTTGATTCGGACATCCTCTCCCCACAACAGCCCATAAACCAGATGCAATGAGCCATAAACTCAGGAGTAGAAATGTTAAAGAAATGGAAGATAATGCCAAAGGAATCCTGAACAACCCTATTAAATGTGATATTTGGACTCAAGATTTGTTGGCTGACCTCACGGCACACCGCACCCCCCTCAAGAACAATCCTAGCTTTTGTCCTTTACCCTAGTAGATGCTGCCCAGCCAATTCCCTTCACTCTTCAAGTCCTGACACGTTTTTTCAATTGGCTTGGGTTCCCCAACTCCAACAAGCATGTGAACTGCCTGGTCTAATGCCAAAATCCTGCCTGGCCCACATTCTTGTCCAGGCCAGTAAGGTAGAAGAGGCTATAATAGAGTGGTAGGTAAGAAGACAGGTTCTGGAGTCATACTGCCTGGCTCAAAGACTAGCCCCCTACCATTTATTGGCTGTCCAACTCTGGGTAAGTTACTTCACCTCTCCATACATTAGATTCTGCAACCATAAATTGTGGGTACTTATTAATAGGTAATTATCTAACAGGATGGATATCATGATTAAATAACCACTTATGAAAAATGCTTAGGAAAGTTGTACATAATGCTCAAAAAACGTCATTATTTCATTTATATAGTTTTAGAAGAACAAGAGGCTACTGGAAAAGAAATAATGAAAGAATATCATTCATACTTTAACCAGCTTTACAAAAGGAAAAAAAAACTATCAAGAATCAGGCAGTAACTCATGCATCCACCTATCCTACAAGAAAAGAAATAATGAAAGAATATCATTCATACTTTAACCAGCTTTACAAAAGGAAAAAAAAAACTATCAAGAATCAGGCAGTAACTCATGCATCCACCTATCCTACAATGACTAATTGAGATCCTACACAAAAGACTGGACTCTGTGCGTAACACATTAGTCATGACTAATCGAGTGTCTGCTGAAGTAGGAGGGAGACTTCTTGGTCACAAAAAATAATTACAAGAATCTATCACCTCTTGTAATCCTTGGTTCCCAGACTTCATAGAATCACAGTGTCAGGAATCATTTTGTCCCACACCATCTTCATTTTACAGGTACAGAAACTGGTGATCAAAAGGACGATTTGTATAGAACTTTTGTTATTATTATCAACAAATTATTTTCTATTAATGTAAGCATCATGTACATATGGAATTCTTGATCACTTAGAAGCATATTTTAGATATTATTTAAGAAATCTGAATAAACATATAAATCCATATTTGAACAAATATTTTTGCTTAGCTACTGAAAATTGGAGGGTTTCCCAAGTACTAGCTAATTATATATAACATATCTAGAAACATCTTTGAAGAAATAGTTTTTTACACCAATACCATTTGTAGGGTGAAAAAATAACATCAATTTTATAGTTCTCATTTTGTGGTGCCATATCACTTTTCAAAAAGACTGAACTTATTGACATTTATTTACACAGTAACAATGGATAAGTGTGTGGGCTACCCTTAAGTATCACCAGCCCTTTATTTTGCCATTTTATTTATTTCTGCTCCTTTAATAGATGTAAATTTGTAATCCTTATTTGCTTTCCTTTGAATTTACTTTAAGTATTAGGCAGGCAAATACTTTTCTTGTAAAGACTGGTTGAAACTGAGTCTTGTTTCATATATATTGGCTGTTTTTATCCAATGGGCTTTTTTAAGCTTCTTCAAAACACAGCCAAGAAAATATATTCTTTTTGTGTATGTCTTTTTAATAAGGATGTTGTGTTCCTTAATTAACTTTAGTACATACATTCTGAGTTATCAGTTTTAGGGTTGTTTTTTTTTTTCCCTATTACACTTTTCCCATAATATTTATTATAATGATTTTTTTCCCAATGATGTTACTTCACCTAAACAGATATATGTTACATTCATATGCAGTTGACTCTATTCCAAAATGTGTATTTTATTTTAACCAGTTATTCTGATTGGTTGGTTTTAAGCATCACAAACTTTAGACAACTTTTACTTTTTAATATCTTAGAATCAGGTAAGGCAATCCCACATATGTCCTTTTCACCCAGTAGTATCATACCTGACTATTCTTCCACACATACTAGACTATAATTATGTCAAGTTTTATAAAGCACAAGTATCACTCTTGACCTGATGGATTAAGCATTAGAATAGATAAAATAACTGCCAAGGAACAGGCCCAACTGCAGGAACTATTATATAAGACAGGCAACTATAATCCCAATACACACTTTGGAATCCGATAGCCCAGAATTCAAATTCCAGATCCATATTCTTAGCTGTGTAATCTTAAACAAGTTACATAATCTCTCTGAGCTTTACTTTTAACATCTGTAAAATGTGAATGCTATCATTTGTTAAGGTTTGAGGATAAAACAAGGTGTTTTATTTAATTAACTAGCAGACACAAAATAGGTCAGGCACTCTTCTAAGCACTTTATAAATATTAACTCATTTCATCCTCATAATAATCCTATGAAGTAGGAACAATAATTATCTCTTTCTTATAGATAAACTAAAACACAGGGTTTAAGCAATTTTTACATGCCCAAGGTCACACAGTTACAAAGTGGTATAGCCAGAATTTGAATCCAGGCAGTCTGGCCTCAAAGTTCATGCTCTTAAGCACCACACTAAGGTGCCTCTCAAAATAATCTAAAGCACTTGCCTAGTACCTAACATAATGATGAGGATGATGATAAACCACACAGTGCTCAGCCTACTACACAAGCATGCAGCACCCTACAGGTGCTCAAAGATGGTCTGGGGCCACAATGTTCATTAAGGTAACATATAAAACACGCAAGTATATATAGATTAAACTTACGTAGCACAGAACTCTAAAGATATCAATTAATACTACCACCATAGAAACTTAGAGAAATCAACAACATACTATTTTAAAACATGTCTCCCAGCACTAACAGCTTGGATTTTCTCTTAATATTGTTAAATAAATCTTACAAATAATTAGTATTTAATATTTTGATCCTATCACTATTTAACACTCAATTTCAATTATAAACCAAAAGTACTAATTTTTCAAAGTAAATCTCAAGTGAATTTTAACATACTCAGAAAAGAATTAAATTTACTATTTTGTCTTTACTTCCTTTTTAAAAAAATCATTATTTTCTCTAATTAATAAAGTACTACATGTTCACTGTAGAAAACTGAAAAATACAGGGGTATAGAGAAGACTACAACCATTACCAGTAATTCAATATCATCTTCATTTTCAACATAGTTTAAGACATTTAATTTTCAGATTATGATACCTTCTTTCTTTCAATTTTGAAAAGATGAAATTTTTTCAATTTATTGTCAAGATGCTTCAAGAAAAAAGTCTTCTTCAAATACATAAGAGACATTAACTCCACTTAAAATTATTTTTAAATAATGAATACTTTTTTCCACTTCTAATGTTTAATATAAACTAAGTTCAGTCAGAGGACAAGATTGAATTCAAGTAAAATGTTTTTAAAAGTAAACTTTGATAAGGGCCGGCCCGTGGCTCACTTGGGAGAGTGTGGTGTTGATAATACCAAGGCCATGGGTTCAGATCCCAATATAGGGACGGCCAGTTTGCTCACTTGGGAGAGCGTGGTGCTGACAACACCAAGTCAAGGGTTAAGAGCCCCTTACTGGTCATCTTTTAAATAAATAAATAAATAAACTTTGATAAATTGAGAGTCATAGGTTTAAAAACTAATTATTAATTAATGACAAACCTTGGAACTAAAATTCATTCTCTTCCACAGTACAGATAAGACCAAATCACTCAATAGGCATCACCGAAGCATAACATGTTTTAGCCTGGTTTCAGATATGCTAACAAATTGGAACAGAAAAGTAACTTTGATTCTTCTAAACACAGTGTCCTCCAATGAAAACGAACTTTCAGGTAGAATCAATACTATTTAGGTGAATAACTATTCAAAAGGCATCTACACTTTCAGTATATTAACGTTAAATTGCCCCCCAAAGGCCAACCTCAAAATTCACATGCTTTATCAGCCAGTAAAAGAGATGGAAAACAGTGACACAAAGTAGTCAAGTAAAGTGCCCCTTCTCCCTCCCCTCAAACCCTATTTAATTGGCAAACACTAATAGTGCTATGCAATCTGTCAGGGTTTCTATCATCAAACCTAAAGGCTGATTTGATATTATTTTGTTTTACTCTAATTTATGGGGCAGATAAGACCTTTCAATTTTCTAAACTAGTAACAATTAAACTTAATGTTTAAAATGATCCTCAAGTATCTTTTATTGTCATTTTGAATCTGTAAATCTGATCAGTGAGTTAAAATCAATCAGATTAGTAAAAGCACTCCAATATGTGGTAATTCAGTATGCAGATCAGTTTGGGAAAATGGCTCCTTACACCTCAATTTAACTAACAAGTTTTCAGCTTCCACACTTTATATGATTTAATGCTAATCAAGCTAGCATTGGTTTTTATTATATGCTCAGATGTTTTTCTAAGCAAGTTTCTTGATTGGCTATTTGAAGAACAAGCAGGCTTCTCATTCTGCAGGTACTCTGGTTAAGGGCCCTTTATTCCCTGTTTTCAACTACAGTGTTAAATACCAAAGCGTATTTTCATCACATTATATGAATAGTAATGAAACAAAGCAAGAATTTCTTAGATGAGTTCTATAAAACCTTGGAGTTCCCATAAGCTTCACATATGTCTGTGCACCCATGACTGATTAACACACTACATTATTATATTTTATGTCAAGGTGATAGGCAGATTCACACCTTGTCAGGTGCAGTAGACATTATTCTACATGGCCATGCTCTAACTCCCCTCAAACTATACCACCACCGGCACCACTTAAATTCCCCTTCTGCCCCATACCCTGTTACCCCCATTTCCAGCCATGCCACCCTAGCATGAAAGACCATACTTATAAATTAGCTCACTGAAGTATACAGAACAGGAATTATGACCTTGTCTGAAATGTGTGGGATTAGTTTTTTATTCACACTGGATATTACCTAACCAATCCTGGCTCCATTTTGCAACTTTCCACATTTGCAAACCATCCCTTTAATTGAAACAAGCAACGGGAAGAAAAGGATTAATAGTAAACCTGGCACTAGAATGCACCAAACAAGGCAGTACATACCTGCTCGGAAATGTTATCAGGACTAACCACTGAAGACAATTGCTTTTTGAGTCTAAAGATAAACAACCTGATGCTCAGATTCTCTGATGACAGAATGAAACTAAAATCATAGACATTTATTGTGGGAAAGGTGCTTAAAAATGATCTGCTCCAACCCCCTCATGTTCTTGATGAACTAAGATTAAAAATTAGTTTAAATTATTTTAAACTAATATTCAAGTACCTCCTATGTGCTGGGTATTAGTTCATCAATTAGGTTTTGTAAAGGGATTTCTTTAGTATACACATGAAACATGCCTGTTTATGATACACAGTTCACTATAAAGCCTATATAAAATGAACTTAGAGGCAGTACGAATTAGTGGGAAAAACGGAAATCTAAGCACTGGAACCACTTAGTGGAATTAAATTCTGTGGAGCTTTATGCAAATCACCCTCTTATTTATACAGTAAAGGGACTGGCTGTCTTACCTCAGGAATTCTCCCAACTCCAGTAACAAACAAATCAGATCCATTCATTTAAAAATAGCACTGAGTAGTTTGAAAGTCCACATTTGGAAACTAGGAATTTGGATTAAAATGGAAAATGTTTAAAATGTTGCTTAAATTTATGGTAGATTATAAGTAAAATTACTGGTGTACAGATACAATATTAGAATCTTCTGAAAGAATATATTAGATACCATTCACAGTGAATATCTCTGATGAGTGGAACAAAAGAAAGCAGAAGGCAAAGAGAAGAACTTTTGTTTCTCACCTTAAATCCTAAATTGTCTAGTTTTTTCATTGGCATGTATTACTTTTATAATTTTTTACAAATCGTAATAAAAAAAGAACAGGCACTTAAATCATGGAAGACAATGTAATGTAGCAGACAGTACAATGAACTAGGAAGAAAAAGAAAAAAGATTTCTAGTCTGGCCATGTCTATCACTGTGACCTTGTGCGTTTCCAACATTCTAGCTTTCTTAGGAAAATGAAAATGAGACTGCTCCCTATGTCACCATCCCACTGGGCTCAATTTTGTATTAACTGGGCTTAGGTTACTATTGACTCATTTAAGCATTCAGTACATTCATCAAACACTGAAAGAACAGCAGAAACTAAACAAATGTAAAAAACAGTACAAATTAATTTCTTTATAATAAAAATAATTAATAATCAAAAAATCCATCAGAGTTCTGTAAATATTTAATTTTCTGAAGAAAAAGGGACAAGGGATAAAAGATAAGCCTGGTGAAAACCCAAAATCTATTTACTGAGAAAGATAAATAAATACATGTTCAGACCTTGACCTGAAGTTTTTTTTTTTTTTTTTTTTTCACTATTTTCCATACATATGTCAATAAAGTAATTAAATTTTTTAAAAATCTTCTAAATCACATAAATTGTACCTCTGCTACGACTAGGATACTGTTTTCTGTTCCCTACTTGATTGATGGGTCATACTTTCTCTAAATACTAATTCAATTATTGAGCTCCCTAATGATGGATCTGAATGCATGAAATTATTCTCTTCAGCTTAACATTCATCCTATATCAAAGAAAAATAAGGTGTGTTATTGCATTTTTCTTCCCAGCTTTATGCAACTGATAACAGGGTCATGTGGTTACCAAAGCAGCTTTATCATAATTTATTATTAAGATGTATTTTTCTATTGCAGTTTTCTCCCCGATTCACATCGAAGTCTTCTTTAGCATTTAAAATATGCCCAAGTTTTAGGTTTTGGGGTTTTAAAAGAATACTTTTTCTTACATTTTGCCTAATAGATAAAATGAATTAAAATTAAAATGTTATTTTTCCCTCCATAACTCCAAGTTTGGCTAAATGTTACAAATAAATGTATCTGTCCTCCAAAGCAAATAGTATCTTTTAACCTACTGTTAATACCAGTCCCTGAATATTTAGGCAAACTTTCAAGAGGCAGACAGAAGGCATCACTAACGTCTCTATACCCAAGGCCTCTGTTCCTTTGACCCAAAGATTCAAATTGATTGGAGATACCTGACCACACTAACCATTTCCAGTTTGACAGCTCTAGAGGAAGGCACAGACCACGTGACTACCACTAGGGAGCTCCTGACAGAGCAGCATCCCTTAGGACAAGTGCCCAGACCATTGCCTATTAACTGAGAGAATGTGCAAGGATGGGAATCTCTTTCTTTCTCCTAAGTATGCATTTAAATACTCTGCTTGGAGCTTTATTGTGCAAGGTTCATAAAAGAAAAGCATGATTAGGAATCTCCTTCAAAGCCTTGAAGGCTACTATCTCTGCAGTCTTCTCTTTATGTCTGGTCTCCACAAGTAGTTTTTCCATTGTTTGCAGTTAGACTTTCTAGCCCAGAAGCTAAAAAGTGAACCACCACTGCTTCTCATTTTTTTCTTCTTTAATTATTTCACACTTATTATCAAGCCTCTACATTTTTTCTTTTTCTTTTTCTTTTTCTTTGGGGAAAACAGAATCAACTTTATTTGTTTACTAAGATTAAGTCCAAGATCATTGGAATCAGACTGCTATAGCAGTGTGACCTTGGACAAGTTATTATCTCTCTGTATCTCAATTCCTTTATCTAAAATTAGGAATATCACTACTACTACCAGTAATCTCACAGGGCTGTTGTGAGGGGTAACAAGACACAAAGTATTATAGAAGTAATTTGCATAGAAATCCATCCCGTCTCCTTCAAAATGTGTTCTTAGCTCTATCACTTTCCAGGTCTGTGTAATATAATTCTCTAGGACTCCATTTCCTCAGCTATAAAACCAAAGAAATAACATAAAGCTCCAGGAGAGTAGTGAAGACAGGAAATAATATAAAGTATTTAGCACAGTATCTCAACAAATACTCGTCTTAACATAAAAATGTTAGTTCCCTTTCCTTCCAATTTGAGGTTGTGCTGTTGAACATCTCTAATTTTGTTACTTCTTATCCTGCCATTTCAATTTGTCTTTCAGTATACATCCAAACCTGTACTGCCAACTCCAAGAAACAGACTTCCTTTCTGCTGGTGCCTTCCCTTAAAGTTTATAGTAGATGCCAACTAATTAAACCCATTCAGAGAAGCAAGCTATAGTGGCACTAGAGAGTACCATAAAAATATATATATATTAATGCATAAGAGGGTTTCGGTGCTTCTCAGTTGCAGGTGTGAGATGTGCTCTAGCCCCAAAAACTTACCATGAGATATAGCAGCCTATAGATTGTAAATGCTAAATCCTTGTCAAGAGACAAAATTAAGACAGTATACAAAAGACGCCAACTGAAAACAGTCTCAGGCCATTTAATAAAATCTGCAGAAGCAAGAAGTCAAGAGCAATTGGGAAAAGTTATATATGAATCACCACAATGCAGTGACAGTTTGAACTGGGCCCTCAAAAGAAGGCTTGGTTTTTCTAAGGGGTTTTTTTAAGCTTATTTTTTTTTTAATCTTTCGCTCTTAAGACCATGTTTATCTGTGGCTCTGGAATTTTGCAATTCTTAAATTCTAACAAGCAACTATTCAAATTTTTTCTAATATTAGTGATTATTAGAACAATATAAGTATCTTCAGGAATTATCACAATTAATCTAAGCTCCATTTTTTAGAACTTTATCATGGTTCTAAACTTGCTATAATGAGGCTACATGCTTTAGATTTTCAAAGAACATACTCTGCCCTATTCATACATCACAATATCTAAACAAAAGCCTCAATAATCTATCATTGTGACATAAGACTGTATAGTGTCTATGAGCAAAATTCACTAGCAGCTCAACTGTGTGCCACAAATGAACATCTAGCAGTCTGTAGACATTTCATAGCACAAGCACATGACATCAGTCACATATCGACCCTGCAAAGCAATTCACCATCTCTTATACATTTTGGGACCACAGGCTAGCAGAAATGGACATAAAAGAATTTCTATGCAACTCTCTGGATCACTCAAGGAGTCCTACCATTAACATAACTGTTTCATATTTTCCACTGCTGCTAAGCATGAGCTTTCTAGTCGGTCAAGTCTCTCTTGACACACCATGCTGATGTGTATCTTTGTGATGGCTGTTTTCCTCCTCTTCAAGATTCTACCCCAACCCATTCAAACCTTACAGATTTGTCAAAACGCACATTAACATCATAAATCATCCCTCTTCGCTACAGCTCACATTAATATCCCCCAGTTTTTACCTTTAGTTCTTATTATCTATTTCACAGATGGAGATACTAATTATATACAGTGTCTTGCCTCTAATTGCTTTAAGTATTTGTCTTATCTTCTTGATAATTCAAAGTTCCTAGGCAGAACATTGTAAAGTTATTTTACTCATGCCCACTAAATGCCAAAGCAAGATCTTTTTTAAAAACTACTGTTAGAAAAGCTACTCACAGAATATAGATAACAAAGCAAATGTATTGTATCTGAAATTAGTAAATGAGGTAGAACAAGTGTTCAGAGTGAATGTAAAATAACTTCTTGCTTTCAAACAGTTGATAGTCCTATTTGCATATACATATATTGACCTTCAACATATCATTATCTATTAAGTAAAATAAAGCAATGGAACAAAGGGCAGAGTATGTGTACCATTTGATATACCATCTGTATAAAAAAGGGAAATATATACATACATATTTGTGTATAATGCACAAATTAATCTCTGGAAGGATAAAAAGAAACCGGTAATAGGGTTTTACACTAGGAGGAAGACTGGGCAGCTGGGCAGTGGGTGTAGAAGAGATTCACTTTTTAACCCTATACCATTTTGTGCTGTTTAAATTTTGTACCATATACATGTATTTCCCATTCCAAATAATTATTTAAATAGAATAAAATTAGAGAACTTGTCTGTTGAAAGGAAAACATTTTCCACTTCCATTTTAGTGAAGAGAGAACTAAAATGTTCTGCTATGCATATGATTTACTACGATGAAGACATTTATCCAGTGATTTCTTGGGCAACCAGGGAGATTCTAAATGCTATACAACTTCGTAGAAAGATAAATTATCTTAACAATTAATAACCACTTCTACATTGAACTTATAATTATTAACCTTAAGGGTAAAAGCAGCATGAAGAAAAGAGAAAAATGACGGTTGTGAAACTAGAAAGGAAACAGCCCAACTTTCTTTTTCAGTGAAACTTACCTTCTATACGTAGACATTTTTTTAATCTCAGCTAACATAGAAATATGTTCACAAACTTATATATGTAAGATATACCTTTGTTTTCTTACATTTTCAGTACCCATAACACTACTATGTAAACAATGCTACTCAATTTCAGGAGTACGTAATAGTCTTTCAAATGCTAGCCAACAATGTTCCCTCTAGACTCTTCCGTGTGCAATCACTTAAAAAGGACTCCTTCTTTATATGAAGCCTGTTAAGATCTCAAAATGTGTTGAGGTTGTTTCTGTTACAAGAATTGCAGTTCAAGGTCCAACCATACAGGGGACAAAGTCCAACAGGGTAACATACACTTTCTACTGAGTGATACATGAACTAAAGTAAGCATCATAAACACCCCAACTGCTCAAATGTGAACAAACCACACAATAATAAATAATACTGATAAAAACCCATGTAAAACCAGTAAATTGTAAGAATCAAAGATTTTAACCATTTACAAAATATAAATATTTTAAAGAGTCATCTTTTAACATCAAAATAAGAATGAAGAGAATGTTTTTGTTTTAATGACATAACTCAATATTTTATTTTATGTTAGATGACTTTTCAGACCTCATTTTTCATTTTGATCTTATGACATACTAAATAGATTTATAAAGGAAAAGTATGTTCTATTCAGTTCAACCAAACCTGTAGCATCCTTTGTGCTGGGAATTATAGTAGATGCTGAGTAGAATAAAAGAAAAAAATAATAATGATGCACACTGGACACCAAGACAAATGATTATTTTGAAGATTCAAATTAGGAATAATGTAGGAATAGGGAAAGGAGGAAGGGGACTAAATTCTCATCTTCCACAGTACAAATTCAAGAGAAGACTAAAATTACACACACACACACACACACACACACACACACACACACACGAATAGCAGTATAACCACACTATTGACAAATTGAGAGGTAAAATGCCAGCTAGAGAAGTTGCCTCAGGGGAGCAGCTCAAAGAAGGGAGATCAAAGTTAATTTGAGTTGCCAGGGAAGACAGAGAGGGTGGGAGAGAAAGAACATGAACAAAGAGAAAATGAGTTTAGACTATACTAGGAGTTGTGAAGAACAACTCTGGCTGGACAATAAGGCTTCTGCTGAGGAGCAGGAATGCCAGATGAAGTTTGGACAATATCCTAAGCACACCTGACATCACATTACATTCCTGCAGTGGAGAATGCCTCACCAAAAGTAGTCTAACAGAAGTATATATAAGGGAAGAGTAATTAGAAACAGAAGAAACTCATAGTCAGAAAACACTGGCAGACAGAAGACTATAATGACAGACCAGATATGAACACTCTAACAAAGAGGTGGCTCCACAGCTACATAAGAAGTTAGTATTTCATCTTAGCACTCAGTTTCCACAATACTCTTTAGCCATAAATATCAAGCTATTATACTTTGACCTACACAACTGTTAATAAAATACTAAATGAAGTATGTTAGCCATGCTCTATTGACAGGTTCTCAGAGATAAATCTAATAATTTCTAAGAACCACACTTAAAAGATTTGTTTTTATAATATCCATTAACACTCTAAATACATCAAATAAATTAGCCAAAGTGTTATAACATATATTATGCGCTCACAAAATTTTTTTTCTTTGATTCTACAAAAGGTTGGCAACAGAACCACAATGCTAGTAAACACATTTCAAAATTCACACCAGAATCCAGATGATCTTAAACATTTAGTAAAAAAACGTTCTTTAAAAATAGAAACTATCTCATGTCAATATTTTAAGGGTAAAATCAATATATAATATGACATTTCTTATATTGCCATTTGTGGAATATACTATAAAGAAAGCATATGTACTTCACAGGGCCTGGTTTTCCAAAGCCTTGCAGTTTCAAATATTGACCTTGCAAGGACTGGAAATTTTCCTCAGGCTATAAGTCGCTGGTGTAAGATAAAGATTTGTGGCACAGCAAGGTTGCTGGCTCAAGGACAGACTAGTTACTGATTGTTATGTAAAGATACTGAGAAATTGCCATAAGAAGGAACGTTTGCTAAGATCAAGCTTTTGTTGATAGCCTTACTGGAATGTCATCTGGCTTGTTTCACTGAAAGTTACCAGCCTATATTGTTAAACTATAACCCCACCTATGTCTCTTCCTGTAACTTCCTGGTCTGGAAAATAAATGCAGGAAGAGAACCCCAATTGGTAGTTAATTTCCCGAGGAAGGGTTGTCTCTTGCTGGAGGGTCCAGGGAAGTTAACCACTTCGGGGCTTCTCACTGCTCTTTGAGAATGAGTCTATAAGCGTTAATACCTTTAAAACAGGATAAAGCACAAAAGCCATTAATAAATAAAGAGGGAAAACTCCACATACCACTCAAATATTGGAATTACTGAGAAAATAGATGTCATTTCTTTAGTCAATTAAGTAAAATATTAAAACAAAAGTGGTTCAGCCCCAGAGGTCAATCAATCCCACTACAATAGACAAACAATGTAAGCCTAAGAGACGCATAAGTAACAGGACGGTAACAAAGCAATGTGAAGTTTTATGTCCTAAAGTACACATCAGGTTCCCATTCCAGTTGTGACAAAGTAGCTCCTTCCAGACCAATAGGTTCCTCTCTCCAAAAAATAACAATCATAAATTCTGAAGAAAATGTTAAAATTAGCTTAAAACCTAAGTTACCAAATGCAGGCAGAACAGTAGGGGGAAGAGTAAGAGTCTACAATTGGATGGAAGGAACGGCCTTCCCCTCCCCTTTTAAACAGCTTTTAGCATGAGGGCAGAAACTGAACTACATCAGGTAGCTAAAAGTGATAGAAATCCCACCATGAGTCTCACTGGCTTGAAGAACCAGAGGACTGAGTTCAATGAGACCACGGCTGCTGAAAATAAGAAAGGAAATCTTGGGAAGAAGAGAATCAGAGACACAAACTTTGCCCAAATCTCTCGCTGATGCAGACTCCCAACAGCCCAGCTAAGACTAAAACAGTGACTCTCAAGCAGGGGTCATTTGGCACCCCTGGGGCCATCTGGCAAGACATGTAAACATTCTGGGTTGTCACAACTGAGGGAGGAGGATGCTACTGACATTATGTAGGTAGAGGCCAGTGCACAGGACAGTCCCACAACAAACAATTATCCAAGTCAATAGTGCCAAGGTTGAGAAACCCAAGACTAAAAAAAAAGCAACAAAAGATTTCAGTCAGCTGCTTATCAAACACAGGTGAGACAAGTTTGGAGTCTGAGTCCAGCCAAAGTTAATCGTTTGCTTTAAAACACACACACAGCTAAATCAATACCCTTTGGAGAAATAAAACAGAATCCAGAGTCTTTATATCATTTACGATGTTCATAATATAATTCAGTATTACTCAACATATAAAGAAACAGGAAAATCTAACCCATGTTCAAGAGAAAAGACAACCAATAGAGATAATCTAAATTATTTTATTTAGTAGCCAAGATTTTAAAGCAATTATTGCAACTATGCTTAAGGGCATAAAGAAAGATGTACTCATAATAATGAATAAACAACTGGAAAATCACAGCTGAGAAATGGAAATGATAAAAAAGATCCAATGGAAATTACAGAACTGAAAATTATAATATCAAAAATAAAATATACGTTCATCAATTTGATAGTCTTAGTGCTTCTTTCAGAATCTGTCTTCTTTTATGCCCATGCTGCAATGATTTTCACTAAATCTTGAGTAAAATTATACAAACTAGAAATTAAATGAAAGTGAATAGCATGATGCCTTCTAAACAAGCATTAGATATTAGAAAATCAATGGTTCATTTTAAAAAATGAACCCAAATATATTAATATATATAATAATATACCTGCTCGGATTAATAATCCAGGTAGCAGAGATATATGGTATAGAAGAGGAAATTACAAATAATAATCTCAAGATTCTCACATTTTTAAGCCATACTGGAAAACTAATTTTTACTGTGTGGCTGATATTTTCCAACTTAAAATTAAGAAAATGTCCCCCTTTCTCCTTCACAGATTGACTATGAAGTCCCATTTTGTAAATTACACAAATAAATGTATAAATAAAAAAAAACAGTAATATCATAAAAATAGGAGCAGTCAATTCTCTCAGACATGTCTATTTTTAACTTGCCATAAAAATTTCCCCCATGCTAATTAGATGCTATGAGAAATTATGAGTGGAAACAACTCTCCAGGCATATACATTTTTATACTTTTTCTAAACTCTAAGATATTTCAGCAAAGTACACTGAATTAAGCTACAACATTTACAAAGCAGTAGATATACAAGCATTCATTTTTAAATGCAGTTAATTTCAAGAATAATCAATTTCATTAATCTATTAGAATGATCTAGTTGATACACTGCAATATATTTCTATGGTGCTTAGGCTCAGTCTATTATTTAATTAGAGAAACTTACTATGGACAACATCTTCAATGAGACTGAAATATGACTAAACTGAACAGTATTTCCTTCATGCTACCAAAAGGTTAATCATTTGACCCTCCATTTATTCATGCCATCCCTTCAGTTGACTTTTTTTCCAACAAAGGAAACGGCCTTTAGTTAAGACATCTTAAGCAAAGGTAAAACAGGCAGTCAGCTACGTTATAAAACTAAAGAATACCGTAACTCCTGCTCGGTACCTAAAATTTTCACTCCCCTCTTCCTATTCTGATTATGAACATTATTACTGAAATTAACATAATCCCTCTCTGCAGACATGTTCTTTTAAAACTTTCATACTGTTGGGAAGAGTGATATCAAACTCCCTGCACTGGTGAATAAAGGAGTTACTTTCTGCTTACAGCAAAACCAAACACAATGAAGACAACATCCTCAGTGGTAGAGAAAAAAAAGGAAAGATATGAATACAGAGAGAGATACATATGGATGGGATATGCCTAGACTTTATAATTTTCCTAGAATCAGGGAATCTCAAAAGTAAAAGACATTTTTTTTTTGTCTTTTGTCTTTTTCCATGTCCGGCAACGGATCGCAACCCTCAGTGTTGCCCCCGTACCGGACCGGGGACCGGCAACGAGATCGCAACCCTCGGCGTTGCTCCCGCGCCTCGCTCAGCCAGTGAGCGGGAACCGGTCTGTATGTGGGATCCGAACCCTCGGGCGGGAGCGCCGCCGCGCTTCCCAAGCGGCGCACTATCCAGTGCGCCACCGGGCCGGCCCCTAAAAGACATTTTAAAAATAATAAATGCCCAAACTAAAGTCCAGAAGGATTCAGTAAATCCCACAGGGTTAAATAGCAAATGGAAAATTATCCATATTTCTGGATGGATGGTCTAGTAAACAAAGAGAGATTTGTTTCCAGCTTGGTTTCAGTTCTCTAGCAGGAATTTAAAAAGGAATTACAACAATGGTATTCTCTAGACCTCGCTAGTATATTAAAAAACAAGCTATGGGCCGGCCTGGTGGTGCACTGCTGCAGTGCGCTGCTTGGGAGCGCGGTGGCGCTCCTGCCAAGGGTTCGGATCCCATGTGGAGACCGGTTCCCGCTCACTGGCTGAGCGAGGCGCGGGAGCAACGCCGAGGGTTGCGATCTCGTTGCCGGTCCCCGGTCCGGTACGGGGGCAACACTGAGGGTTGCGATCCGTTGCCGGACACGAAAAAAAAAAAAAGACAAAAAAATAAAATA
>NW_007727561.1:324365-384547 GCF_000696425.1 Galeopterus variegatus
GCCCGGTGGCACACTGGAGAGTGCGCCGCTTGGGAAGCGCGGCGGCGCTCCCGCCCGAGGATTCGGATCCCACATACAGACCGGTTCCCGCTCACTGGCTGAGCGAGGCGCGGGAGCAACGCCGAGGGTTGCGATCTCGTTGCCGGTCCCCGGTCTGGTACGGGCGCGACACTGAGGGTTGCGATCCGTTGCCGGACACGAAAAAAAAAAAAGACAAAAAAATAAAATAAAATAAAAAACAAGCTATATCTCTTACTGTAAGGTATTTCAAATCCTTATTGAGGGCCGGCCCGGTGGCACACTGGAGAGTGCGCCGCTTGGGAGCGTGGCGGCGCTCCCGCCGAGGGTTCGGATCCCATGTGGAGACCGGTTCCCGCTCACTGGCTGAGCGTGTTGCGGGCGCAACACCGAGGGTTGCGTTCCCGTTGCCGGTCCCCGGTACAGGCGCGACACCGAGGGTTGCGATCCCGTTACCGGTCAGTAAAAAAGACAAAAAGGAAAAAAAAATCCTTATTGATAGTAGACAATGTATGTTTAAACATACTCTATCTGGGCCAGCCCAGTGGCTCACTCGGTAGAGTGCAGCTCTGAAAAACGCAGCGGCACTAGGAGCACCGAGGCCACAGGTTCGGATCCTATATAGGGATGGCCGGTGTGCTCACTGGCTGAGCGCGGTGCGGACAACACCAAGCCAAGGGTTACGATCCCCTTACCAGTCACAAAAAATAAATAAAAATAAACATACTCTATCTTAAAATATAGAAATCAATGATTGATGTTGGTGTATACTGTTTAGACCCCTAATAGAACAAATGAAAAATAAAAATTAATAGTCATAACTTCTTTTGGGTTATTAAGAAAACAGAAAAGAAAGAAAAAAAACTAAATGAGCTGCCTAGAGAGCATATGGCTGTTTATCATCAATTATGGTTGAACCCATTTTTTAATTTAACATTCTCTCTTCTATGCATGTTTGTGAAAGTACACAGCAAAGTACCTGGTACATGGAAGATACTTTTAAAAAACCATAGCTATTAATTACTTAGTTTTATCATAGGCCCTTGTTAAATGTTTGTCTTCTCCATGCCTGGAATCCAGTTATTTTTTTTACTTTGCAGCTACTTGTAATAAATATGACAAGAACTCTACACTCAGTATCTTCACTTCAACTCCCATTTATAACTCAAGCTACTGCAATCTAAATTTCACTCCACTGAAACTGCCCGTGTTATTGTCACCATCACTGCATAATTGCCAAATCTAACCATCCTTTTAGTACGTGTTTTATAGGGCCTCTATGACAAACAGCTAATTAATCTTGAAACTTTAACATTCCATGGTTTTGGTGACACCAGTCTCTCTTGATTCTCATTTCTAGTTGACCCTGCAGTCTCCTTTATGTACTTAATCCATTCTGTAAATGCTGATGTTATCCAAGATTCTAACCTAATCCCTCTTCTCTCTTTTCAAACAATTCCCAAATACAGATGCTCCGGGACTTACGATGGGATTACATCCCAACAAACCCATGGTACACTGAAAATATCATAAGTCAATAATGCATTTAATACACCTAGCCTACCAAATATCATAGCTTAGCCTAGCCTACCTTAAAAATGCTCAAAAGACTCCCGTCAGCCTACAATTAGGCAAAATCATCTGACAACACAGTACACTGTAGCATGTAGGTTGTTTACCCTGGTGATTACGTGGATGAAAGGGAACTGCAACTCAATGGTGCTGATGCCCAGCATCACAAGAGAGTATCATATGGCATATTGCTAGTCTATGAAAAGATCAAAACTTAAAATTCGAAGTACAGTTTCTGATGAATGTGTATTGCTTTCACATCATCATAAAGTAGAAAAATCATAAGTGGAACCACTGTTAAGTCGGGGACCAACTATACATTCAAGTAGAATGATATCTTTTGATATATCTAATTCCATCAGATAAACTAGCAGAAAATAACTACACATTTTATAGATTTACCTTAAAAAAAAAAGCTTTAAAACTCTTACGCATGATTAGATAAACCCAAATTGTCCCATTAATATTCTTTAATGTATTTCCCATCAGCTAGCCTTTATTAACAGGTATGTGGCAAAAGGCACCACATGTGCAAAGTAAATTTATGAGGAAAACTGAAAAATTATAGGAACTAATCTTATTTTTCTGGGCACTACAGAGACTCCCCTTACCTTTCACATTGGAAGTGTCTGCTCACCCTCTACAGTAGGGATCCCTTCCCTGCCTTCTCATCTGGGCATTTCTAGAAGGGAGGTAACTGATGATTGGGTTCTACCAGAGTTTGCAGAGAAAGAGAAGGATGGAGGTAAGGGTGAGATGTGGAGAGAAAGGAGAGGATGGGGAAAGGAAAGTTTTAAAATGCTAAAAAAAATTCTCCTACATCAAAATATTTCTGGCATTACGTATATCTTGTTACACAAAATTCACTCTTTTCTATTAAACCTAAAAGGTATGCACGTTTCTTGAATATGTATGTTAGGTAGTGTAAGAACACAAAACGGAAATTAAAGAAATAATTCCAGGCTTAAGAGAAGAGAAAATATCCAGATGAAACAACACAAAAACACAGTCTAAATAATATCCTTCCAGTGGGAGAATGGGAAGGGGCAGTATGTGCTAAAGGCACATACAAAAGTAAATAGAATATGTGAAAGTATGTGAGGCTCTTTGGAGTATCATCCAAGAGCAGGACAGGTTTGTCCATGAGAAAGTGATGGCTAATCAATTCAAAAAATGAATAAGTTGGTTCATATTTGTGTTAATCTAGCTTCTGTACACCTGATACCAGAAAAGATTAAAGGTCCAAACTGTTATTGGAGGCAACCAATTAATTTGCATAAAAATGGCATTCAAAGACTAACGTGTTTAGATTTCAAATCTGCAGTAACAGAATGTGGGCTGAAACTAAGGTAAATTAAAAAACAAATACCTTTCCAATAGAAAGAACCTCCATAATCAGCATAATTTCTAATGATTTTAAAAGAATTTATTTTTCACCAGTTTGTTTGTAAGCATATTCAACATATACCTTACAAAAACCAGAAATTTTTATGTTTTATTTTAGTTGTCACAACTCTTTAGTATAAAGCCAAAGTTTTCTCTATTTTCCAAGGATATAAATAACAAATGATATGTCCATACAGAGAAAAAATAATAAAGCAAATTTTTATTATCTTTTTGAACTTACCTAGTCAAACATGTACATGTATGTGTATGTATGTATGTGTGTATATATATTTATTAAATATTAATATATGTATTTCTTAGAATTATCCTGAACAGCATCACATATCAAACATTAAGAACTCTTTTACAGTCTACAAGCAAATGATTTCGTTTGCTGTCAATACTTAGAGAAATTATAGCACAATAAATCATATGCTATTAATCTAACCCATTCATCAATATAGTCATAAATTAGAATTATTTGTTACCTAAAATATGCACTGTTAAATCATATTTCTGATCTATTGAACAAAAGTATCTATATGCTACCATTATGTTCTTTATATTTAGAATATTATTCTATTAAGCATCTTCCTTTTATCTGTGTCCAATGGAATCAAATAAGAGCATTTCTAAAACATTAATTTGCACATGAAATTTGTTTAGCATGGGGCTCTCCATTGACCACTTAAACTGATATGTACAAAAAATAAACTTAAGGAAAATTAACTTTACTCATTTCTACTTTTTCTAAACTAAGTTATTAACTGCCACATAAATTACCTCATTTAATCTTCACCATAGCCCTCTTAGTAATTTTCAGCTCAGTAACAGCAAAAATAAATAAATAAATAAAAGGAAAAAAAAAATAAAACCCATCAAGAAAATTTAAGCTCAAAAAAAACTAAAAAACTTGCTCAAAATCAAACAATTTGTAAGGAAAGGAATAAGATATGAACCTAAATCCCTTCTAATTCTAAATGCCCTCCTCCACGGCATCACTTTGTCCTTCCAAAATGACTTGACCACTGAGATCTTATTTCAACATCCAACAAGAGATTCTATTTTCCACTCCAACAATAAAAGGGGAAAAAGCCATCACACGTAATGAAGTTTTATTATAGGAAATGCCAATGTTTTAAATCCATCTTTGGTTTAAATTTTTTCTAATTGTTAACTCCTTCTGAAATATTGTTTCAGAATTATTAACATTTCTCCACTACAAGAAAACAAAGTTCTACATTCAATTATGAATATAAAGTCTAAAAATAATTCAATTACATTGCTCAGAGATCAGCAGCCTCTGAGTTAGATCAAGTCAAATATCCAGATATATTACATGTATTATTTACATCTGGCTTGCTAAAGTTATGAAGACATTTGGAATCTAAACGAAATGTAAAAATATACAAAACTCTACAGAACACAGATTGATAAATACATTTGACTTTTTAATGATATTTTTACTATTAATACACTAATCATTACTCCTTCGATTCCTATTGTATTTCTACATTTCCTCTTCATCCCCAAGTGGCTGTCAAATCATCACACAAATACCTATACCTGATGATCAAAAGCTTTATGACCGGTTCATAAAGAAATTCACCGGTGACCAGCTGTGAGAATCTATGCTACGCATGGGGAGGCATACTAAGAATGTTAAATAAGATCATTGTGCTAAAGTGCTACATATTTAACCATGCAGATTGATAAATATAAAAGCCAAAATGTTAACCATTCAGAAAATCTAAGTCCTTTGTAAAGTTAAGAAAATTGCTATGATTAAAAATAAATATCCATGCAACACATTGTTAGGTCAAATCAATATACGTAAAAAAAGTGCTGCTCCATCAAAGTATCAGTAAACGGAATCACACTTTTACACACCCATACACATTTCTACCTTTCTAAATACATTATTATCCTTTTCAGGTAAAATTTGATATACATAATACCTAAGCTCTATATAAGTTTTTATAAACTCTAAAGGATTTTGAATGTACTAAAAAGAGAAAATATGTCAAAGATGTTCATGGTGATTTGGCAAAGAAAATTGTCAGACCCTGATTTATCTAATGGGGGGTGGGGGGGGTGCAAATTTTCATAAATTAGGTTTGGTTAATAAGGAGATTCCAGGGGCCGGCCCGGTGGCGCACTGTAGGGGCAGTGCGCTGCTTGAGAGCGCGGCGGCACTCCCGCCGAGGGTTCGGATCCCACATACAGACTGGCTGCTCACTGGCTGAGCAAGGTGCGGGGGCAACACCGAGCGTTGCGATCCCGTTGCCGGTCCCGGTCCGGTCCGGGCGCAACACTGAGGGTTGCGATCCGTTGCCGGTCACGAAAAAAGAGACAAAAAAGAAAAAAAAAAAATAAGGAGATTCCAGGGGCCGGCTCGGTGGCGCACTGTAGGGGCAGTGCGCTGCTTGAGAGCGCGGCGGCACTCCCGCCGAGGGTTCGGATCCCACATACAGACTGGCTGCTCACTGGCTGAGCAAGGGGCGGGGGCAACACCGAGCGTTGCGATCCCGTTGCCGGTCCCGGTCCGGTCCGGGCGCAACACTGAGGGTTGCGATCCGTTGCCGGTCACGAAAAAAGAGACAAAAAAGAAAAAAAAAAAAAATAAGGAGATTCCAAAACCACTTCATTAAAGCTTTAAGACAGGTTAGGGAGAAGGCTACTAATTAAATCTCTGGAACAAACTAATAAAGTTAAGAGAGTAAAGGTTCCAAAAGGGGCAGGAGTTGCCAGCTAAAATTCTAGCAAAGAACAGAAAAGGCCTAACATTAAGAATACTATATAAGACTTCAAAAGTTCTAATATTCAGCCAACAGCTGGGACCCTTAGTTTAGGGCAAGCACACTGATAGCAAAACAGAATCATGACGGTATACTCTGCCCTTCAAAAATTAAATAATCACCATCAGTGTATGACTCTATGTGCATGCTATGTTCAGAGGTAGGTGAAGTAGATATTAGATTTTGAGGGTTTTGTTTTTTAAATTCTGGTTTGATTGATCTAAAATTCTATGCTTGTTCAGTATCAAGGACTGCATTTAAACCCACAAATATCATAAATGATGGCTAAAAGTTTAGGAGTATTTAGATAAGTATCACAGTCCTAGTTTTACAATACTCAGGAGTGTGTTAACCTACTTTAAGGGGCAAACAATTCTATAAAAATTGTCACCATTTTAATTCACCTGACTGTTTCTAAAGTCATGCCATATAATACTTTAAGGAAGGACGATGAAGAAGAATAATGAAAATTAAAAAAAAGAATATCTCAATTCTAAATATGTGGTAAAGTGTGGTTTACAGATGAGTATATTGACAATCACCTTTCTAGTCCCATTTTTAACATTCAACAAAAACTTAATAATACAGTATTTAATAACACTGTGATCCAGGAATTTATTTTAGTTCATCTAAACTATGAACATTAAGGGCCAAGCCCGTGGTGCCCTCGGGAGAGTGCGGCGCTGGGAGCGCAGAAGCGCTCCCACCCCAGGTTCGGATCCTATATAGGGATGACCGGTGCGCTCACAGCGCTCACTGGCTCAGCGCGGTGCGGCCAGTCTCAAACAGGACAAAAAAAAAATTAAATTAAATTAAATTTNATAGGGATGACCGGTGCGCTCACAGCGCTCACTGGCTGAGCGCGGTGCGGCCAGTCTCAAACAGGACAAAAAAAAAATTAAATTAAATTAAATTTAAAAAAATAAACTATGAACATTATTATGAAATAAATAAGCTGCTTTCCCCACCCAACTCTTCCCCCAAGGTAACTGTAGTCAAGCAAAAGAAAACAAAAAGCCAAGGGTATCCTGAAGACTCACCTTTTGTTGACTGGCTTTTCATCCTTTTCATAGGGTCGGACAAACCATTTCCCAATCCTAACGAAGTTCTTATCCATTAGACACCTACAATAATTACATCAAGAATTACTTTTAGAGTTTCAATAACAAATTAGCAAATCACCAAATCAATAATCCCAGATGAGATACACCACGCAAAATAAACACATCACCAAACTGTCAAAAAAATGTTTTCTTATCACTTAAAATTGGTACTTTACACTTAACTGAAAGAACTCTCTGACTTTGGGCATAGACTTTTATGCCCATGTAAAAATTGTAAAAAAAGAAACAAAATAAATTGGTTGATGTATTCCTAAAACTTCTTAAGCTTCGGAATTACTTCAAGACTAATCACACTTCTGCATGACTTCAATTCTTGGGTCATCAAGGATGTTAGGAATGTAGCATTTTTAAGAGTACCTCAGAGATACTCTTCCAAGTCACTGACACCCATTTTGCAAGTTTAAATGCTGTGTTTTCTTCTTGGCATATGATAGACTATCCTTTAGCAAGGATCTCAGTAGCAAAAACATAACACAGTTTCTTATACTCAGGTTTTTTTTCCTTTTATAGGCATGATAAAGCATTTTGGTTATGGATTTGCAAGAATATAAGGAATTGCAGTAATGTCTTCAATAACGTATATCTGCTTTACTTAATCTAAGTTGTGCCCTGCTTCTATTTCTGTGCCATTTATATACATTGTGTTTCCATGTCAAATCACAGGGTACTCTTTTTGAAGACATGTTAAATACTAATTGAACCCAATTCAAATAATACCAATAATGCATATAATTCCATTGAAGTGGCATCAATACAGACAGTTATGACCAAGTTCACTCACGTGCAAGCAAATGACAACTATTTCATAACTGCCATATGGCCAATTGTGAAATGCCATCAACTGTAAAGCATATCCCTGATTTTAAAAGTACCGTACAAGAATCTGAGAGAAAATGTGCACTTTGGAATTGATGATACAGTAATCTCTAACATTACTCAATGAAATTATACTTATTTTATATGAAAAGCTGTCAGAAAGCTGGATGTAATTCTATACAAGGTTCTACCTACGAGTAAAAGAGCTATATAGCAATTCTCTATTCAATATTCAGGCAATTCTGCATGTGGCTCTTGTCTCTATAATTTCCACACCATCAAGGAGGATGGAAACAATTCAAGCACTCACCTAACTCATTAGAGCTTAGGTGGGTTAGTAAATGGCAATAGTTTCTGCTGGCCATAATGTAACTCTCTTTGGTCACAGTCAATTTGGAACACTGGGCATTAAAAAGTCACCGGCTTTTAACTGGTTTTACTTTGAAAATGAATTCCTACATTTGAACAATCTTTCTTGCTCACAGTGAAGAAAATCATTTTCAAAGTAACCCAATATGCTTATAAGTTAAACAAATATACTTTTTAGCATTAAAGACTATATGACCACATTAAATTTAGAATAGGAAATATGAAATACCCACCCTAGGAGAAAGTACTCAAGAAGAAAAACTGAAAAAGTAGCTCTACGGTTTATTCACTAGCTAAGAGACTTAATTATATCTTTTAGCTAAACTACACATGCATAGATAGATGTTTCCACTAAAAACTCCAAAATTTGATATCAGGCTCCTTCCTCCAATTAAACTATCAATAACTACTACTAGAATCACTATTACCACCATCACTACCACCTTTGACTACCAGGCACAGTATCTCACTTAATTCTTGTAATAACAATAAGAGATGGGTGTTAAAATGTCAGTTTCTACAGATGAAGAAGCTGAAGCCCAGTGAGAATGTCACCTAGCCAAGGTTACACATGTAATCAACAGTGGAGCTGCTATCAAGCCCGGGTATATCTTATCACAGAGCCAGGAACATTTAACTATCACCATATACCAACACTTACATGCTGTCTCATTTCCTCAATTCTTTCCTCATTTCTTAAATACACACGCACCTTCTAATTAATCGGTCTATTTAATGTGATAGCATTTCTTTATTCTCCAAAAGACATTTAGATTGAAGTTGTATCTTAAAATCAATAATGCTTAGAATGAATGCAATAGGGTATGCAACTGGTCTGGAATCACATCAACCACTAAACATTGTCATCTAGTAACATACATCCTCACTTAAGAAATACCATTTTTTTAAAAAATATTCATTCTTACTGGAATCAGGGTGGGAGGACACACACACACGCACACACACACACACACACACACACACACTCCCTCCAAGGTTAGGCAGTACAGAAAGTATTTCCATCTGGTGTTTTTGTACTTTAAGTTATGGGAGAAAATGAGAGAGGAAGAGGTGTGTCTTTGCTAAGGAAGGCAGTTCCACCACCTATTTGGTAGATGGGAGTACGGTGACTCAACAGCAGACTATACTAAGGTACTACGTCCTTGGTTCTCAATCATTTTGGGATTGTGGAGCTATGGTAAATCATCATCATCATCATCTAATGAAAGCGATAATAAATTTTTTCCCCCCAAAATGAATGGAAGAGCAAAATATTTCGCACAATTCCCTAAGGTTAGTGAACTCTATGAAGCAGATCCTAGGTTAAGAATTTCCATACTAAATACCAGGAATCCCTTTCTTGTCCCATGCTCTCTCTTCTCCTCTAATTTAAATTGTATTCATCTTTTCTGTCCCAGATCAAGCCTGAACAGTACTCTAACATCTAGAAATCAGCACTTTCACCACTGAGCTATAATAATTCATTTCTATGGTTCACTTCCCCATGAAACATTGCTCTTTGGGGGCAGACACACTACCTTTCTTAATCACTGATAATATTCAACAAATATTTAAGTCCCTATTAAGTAATATACTTTACATTCTGCTCTATCCCAGTAGGTGCTCAATAATATCTGAGAAATGAATGCTATACACCAAGGAGTATTTCCTATTCATAACGTAATGCTGTTATTTCTCTTGTTTATAACAACTAATCACAGGTAGCTTTGAAGTGTTATTTGAATTTTCTCATGTATATGTATTCTCACTCAGTGTTTGACAGAAAAAAATCTATATATTTCACCTCTTTATAGCCCACCAACTCCCACTGCAGACTGAAATCATAGCAGATACTCAACATGTAGGGAATCACACAGATGCTAAAAATGTTTAGGAGACTAACACTACTGCCTAAATGATTCAACTATATTTGAAGAACATAATTAAGCAAATCTTTTAAAGAGAAATAATTCTAAGATACAAAATTATATCAGAAATATAATTCCCCCTTTCATATTCTATCAACCTTTATTTTATTTTATTTTATTTTATTAGGGGCAAAATTTATATTTAACTTCAAAAATAAATAAACCTAGCAGACACACTCCATCTGCCAAAAATTGATTCAAATCAACATCATAAATAGTGCTAAGAACACGGATTAGTTAACCTGCTTGTCCACTCAGTAACCCCAGTCTTTATTATTGAGATTTTCAAAAGTACTTCTCTAGTAACATATGACTTAATTCTGTAAAACAGTACAATATTATCTTGCAAGATCGCTATGTGATGCCAGATATTTCAAATGTTCTTTAAGCAATAGTACTAGGAAATTATTTCTCTTTCCAACCCCTCTACCACCTCCCAAAAATCACTGGCTCAAGAAGAAAAGAAACAGCTGCTGAAAAATGAAAATGAAATCAGGTTTTTTGGTTTTTTTTGTGTGTGTGTGTGTGTGTGTGTGTGTGTGTGTGTGTTTTCACACGCACATGTGCGTGCAGGCTTGTACCTAATGTTTCTGTGTCATGCCATATGGCTCTGAATAATTAACTGCAAACGCAACCTGATTCCAAAGTTGGCAAGCCCTAATCTCTAATCCCAAAGCCACGGGCAGACCTGATATAAGATTACAAGTGCCACAGCAGCAGCCACAGCAAGTCATTTCCCAGATGGGACAGTTGGGAGGTACAGATGGAGCTCACTTCTGGTTCTGGCTCCTTCTGTACCCCTCAAATTATGTGGGTATAATAGTTTTCATAGATTAACAAATCCAAGGATAATGTCTCTCTACTATACCCTCAACCAAACTGAACCTTAATGTTATCTAGTTACAGAGCTGCTCACATTAACGAAGGTTTTATATAACTTCCTATCATAACATCTTCACCAGCATCAAAGCCTTTACCTCACCACTCCAAAGTATATTACACATGTATGCAAAGAAGTCTCCTTCCTAGAAATGGCAATGGGCAATGCTCCCAATTCCCAACAAAATAAAATAAATGAGGCAAGCTGGCCAGTTAGCTCAGTTGGTTAGAGCACAGCCTCAACACCAAGGTCACGGGTTTGGATCCCCATATTGGCCAGCCACCCTAAATTAATTAATTAAAATGAACAAAATAAAATAAAACTGCAAAATTGGGGGGTCTGAAGAAATATTTTCCAACTGATCCCTGCATCTTCATTACTTTGGGCTCCTACTATGCCCTGGTGGCTGCAGTCACCTTTAGCCAGGCAAGCCCTATTATTGCCAACCTCTCCAAAATGCCTATAAGGTTAGGCTCTTTTACAAGGCTAGCCTGACCTGAAATCTCCACTGTAATGCAATTCCAAAGAATTGTATCTCTCCTCTAGCTTCCAATTTTTTGTCTAATCCCACTCTCCAACTACCCAACAACAACAAAAAAAATTTGTTAAATAAATACATTCACACACACTAATTAGTTTTAGGGTGAACATGTTTCTTTCTAGACATTTACAATTAGATATGTGGTTTTAGTCACTTGTGTCGGTAATGTTTCTACCCTCTCTCCCATTAAAGTATATGCCCCTTAGGTTGAAGACTCATTCTCCTACTTTAGAGAACTGCACACTGTGGCATTTCAATAAAATGGGAATTTACTGACTACTCATTTCTTGCTCCTGTTATTGCTTTATACCAAGGACTCAATATTGCAGTATTATATTACCATTTATTCAAGTAGGGCTATATCTACCACCATGCTCTAGTTAATATATTTATTATCTGGAAATCCCTAAACCACCACATCCAAGGACATTGCTCATTTGCCCTTTGATAATCACTTCTATTGGATCACAATACCATAACACATTGAAAGCTAGGAATTTACAAATACAATGTTATTGTTATCATAATTCCAATTTTCTCCACATATTTTCACTGTACTTTTCCAAATAAAATAGCTTATATCTAAATAAACACCGGCTTTTGGCAAACCAAGAAGCTCTGGGCCAAAGGTAATTTTACAGCTGTCCTATAAACTACTGTGGGGTGAATATGCTGACAACCCATCAGTAAAGCAGCACCAATGGACTACTCTGAAGAGCCATTATGTTTTATAAATGTCAAATATCCACAGATTAAAGTCTCCCTAAATAAGCGTGGACATGATGGAGCATAATAGCTTCAAAAGACCTATGTAATCTTCTATTGTGTGCAAAGCAATAATTGACATTTTAGAGAAAAAAAATAGCTTTCCATCAAAATTAGCGTATGTATCAGTTGGTTAGACCCTGTAACACCAAGGTCAAAGGTTCAGTTCCCCATACAGGCCATCCACAAAAAAATTAAAAAATAAAAAATAAATTAGCTTACATGTTTTTTACTAAAATCTTAAGACCATAAAAACTAAAATATACACTATCACACCAAATGCCAATTTGACAGCATGATGCCAGGCATTTTAAGTATTTCTACAAATCTACCAAATGCAAGATTTTCATAAGTCCCAAATGTGGTGCAAATCATGAAGCAACGATAAAAACTCTAAGTTGTTGGACTATACACATTTCTTGACTTTTTCAAAAACTTTTCAACCCAATGTTTTACTTCATTTTGATAGAGTTAGGTGAGAAGAAAATGATATACTATCAAAACTTATACCAACTATAATAACGTAAGAGTAATAGCCATCAAATCTGCAATATTAGAAATGCCAAATGAAGGAACTCCTGAAAAATTACTGCAGGTTTTTGTTTTCCATAATCTATTCACAGTCAAAGTAATTTTCTGGTAATGAGGAGGTTAGTTGAGACAACTTAAACTTAAAATATAAAGTATAACCTTTGAGAATTTCATTATAAATACATAATCAAATTTCACTAAATTGAAAAGACTGATGAAGTACAGTCCGAACTAGTGCTTTATTAGAAAGCACAGGGAGGAGAAAAAGAGAGGGAAAGAACAAGAAGGAGGAAAAAAAGGGAGAGTCAAGTCAAATTAGCAGAGATCCTATGTAAATAAAAACTAAATTAATGGTATTTTATCATTCTAGGCATTTTGCCAAATCGGTCATTAAGAAAATAGGAAGCATACTTACTTTCTCAAAAGACAGAAAAAATAAACATTGACTGTATGATCTAAAAAATATAAAATTTAGAATAGCTAAACACTCTCAGATACTGAAATTCAGACTAAGAAATCAAAGATGAAGAAAATACCAGAAGAAGCCAATATAGCTCAAAATTTCAAAAAAACATATATAAATCCATCCATACATGTGTTTCAGAAATGTATCTGTGTTTCAGTGACATTACAGACAGCTGTCTGGAGGATTAATTATTAGAAGGGGGAAATGCCTCAATTAAATGGTATGACTGATGTATTCTTTTCCCAAATATATGCTATCCCTCTCTCTCCCACTGACATCAAGCTTGGCCATGTGACTCTGGTATCTTTCACAGACAGATGATATTTTGTTATTCACTGGACTTTAAGCTTGGTGGTAAATGTCTTAGCCAATGAAATGTGAGCAGAAATAGCATATACCACTTCTGAAAAGACGTTGTCAATGGTCTACCATGTGTTCTGCCATTGCTCTTTGCTCTCTACTAGGAGCCCAGCAAGTCTTAGAAAGAGGCTGCCCAGCCAGCCTACGTGCTGAACAGAAGAGGACATGAAGCAGTACCGCAGTAAATGACTCGCAATGGACATGCGACACAAGCAAGAAATAAACCTCTACAGTTATGAGCCAGTAATATCTTTCCGGTCTTCTGCTACTGCAGCATACCTGAACCTGACCTGACTGATGAAAGAGGCCACTGAAATACTTCATGAAACACTTATGACATCTTTAAGTAGGCCAGTGGCAAATGAAGAGAATGAGACCAACTAGAGGGATATCTGGAAGGCTGGCAAGGGGAGGTGGGGAATTCAACATAACATGATGAGAACCATGAAAGAGGAAAGAATAAATTCAGAGGAGACCAAGGTATCATACAGGCTACCACATGGAAGCAGGATTAGATGAGTTATATGTATGACCCCAAAGGACAGAATTAAGATAAAGTTACAGGAAAACTGATTTCTGCTCAGTGTTAGAAAGACTTTATAACACCGAGTACTCTCTGAAGATGAAAAAAAAAAAAAAAAACTTCAGGAAGCTGTGCTCAAATAATCAGAAGTATTCAAGGAGAGGATGGGCTCAGTGTTAGAAAGACTTTATAACACCGAGTACTCTCTGAAGATGAAAAAAAAAAAAAAAACTTCTTCAGGAAGCTGTGCTCAAATAATCAGAAGTATTCAAGGAGAGGATGGATGACCACAGAAAAAGGATATTATAGAACTGGATTCCAGAATTAGCTAGATAAAGAGACTAACGTTTAGTGTTATCTACAATTCTGAAAACAGTAATATCAATACTTAGCTAATATTAATAACAGTTAAACATTTATTGAGCTCTTATAACAAGAAGGGGACTGTACTGAGCCAAACAATCCATCATGTTACAGGTGAAAGAACAGGGGCTCAGCAAGCTTAAGTCACTGGCCCACATCACTTAATTGGCAGAGCTGAGACGCAAAATATCTCCTGTCTCGGAAGGCAGTGAGAAAAAGAATTTCCAGAAAGTGCCCCTGGAAAGATGCATAAAATAAAAGCCAGATAGATTACCTCTGTCTGATATCTTTATAGAAAATGCTCTTGAGTAAGTAGTAGTGATTTTGCTTTATTTTGTTTTGGTTTTTTTTTTTTTTTTGATGGACAGATAACCCTGGCTATAAGTATATAATACAGTGAAGGCAAATACTGAAGAGTTATAGGAGAAATGAGTAAATGAAAGATGAAAACATCTGAAGTCATATTACTTTAGAATTTAAAATTATTCTACATGGCATCAATATAGTATTACCCCAGCACCAATCAACAGAAATGAAATTACCCAATTCTGCATGAAATTAACAATGCTACCTTAATTTCTATAGTGAAATTATTTTTAATAAATCACTGCAGTGACATCATTCTGTATACACTAGCAATCACAGCCTTTTGGAAAGAAGATTGATTTATATGACTCCTCCTTTCCTATAAGTGAGAGCTTCTCAAAGTAATAAATGGAATTCCCTTTTAATTAAACATATCCTTATGCTTAAAATTTTTTTTTTAATTTTAAAAAACAGAAATAATAAATCACTTGTATAAGCTTTGTTAACATGCAAAACCAAGGAAAAAATGGTTCGGGAAGCACAGACATCCTGGAAGTGATACAGTTCTTGATAATCTGTTTCAACAACCTCAATTCTGGCTTTCATACCAGAAACTCACAACATTCACACTAGACAACCAAGTTGATCTTATCTGAGTAGAAATGAAAAGGTATAACAGAAAATTGCCACGAACAAGATAGTAAATGAAATATATCTCAATAAATTTAGGTTGTAAATAGATTTAAAACAAACAAAAAAAAAGCCACAGCAAATGGTCTAAACTATGGAAAGAACAAAAGGGCAAGCATGTATTAGCCCTTCCAGTTAAAAAAAAAAAAAGCCACAGCAAATGGTCTAAACTATGGAAAGAACAAAAGGGCAAGCATGTATTAGCCCTTCCAGATTCTGTTGACAATGAATAAAAAGAGCTAACAACAACCCTTTAAAATGCTTTCCTGCTTCCTGCATAGGGTAATTTTCATTCATAGAACACCATCAATTAAAATTTGATGAAAAGAGAGAATTATTTTAAAGGACAAAAGGATTAGCACAATTTTTCAAAAGAATCTCAAGTCATCCATACAAATTGCACAAAAGGAGCTTGATTATTAATTATTTTATAAAAGAGAAGCTATTTTGTTTCAAAATTAACTCCTATAGGAGTATTAAAATAGACTTCTCTGGGATACTTTAAATTTAAAAGAATACAAATCAAAGTATGCAAAATAATAAATTTATTGGGAAAAAAATTAATAATTATTGACATTAACAATATGTCAGGCATTACGCAGCACACATTATATACATCATCTAACAAAAATTCAAGGCACACAGTATCCTATATTTAATTTATAGGATGTTAACTAAGGCTAAGTAAGATTAGGGTAACTGTCCAAGTAACAGACCCTGAAATCAAACCAAGGTCTAACCCAGAGTTCTTTAGAACTAGCCCAAACTTTATTTCATCTGTTACAATTAATCTTCTTATAAATAATTATTCAACTTGACCTGGACTTAACAGTTTTCATCACAAATTCTGAATTCATGAGCCCAGAATAAATGAATTATCTGCATTTCTCTTCCCTCCCAATTTTTCTGCTCTTCTAATTTTCTCTCAAAGAAAACAAACATGCCACCATTTAAAATATAAAACCAAAAAGGATACAATTCAACCACAAATTCATTGATATTCTCCTGAAAGGAATAAATCTCAATATCTAAAAAAAAAGTCAACTACAATTTTAAAAAATATACACTTTGTTCCATATACTTAAAATTTTTATATAAAAAGAATTGTGTTTAAAGTTCCAATAATTACTGTGTAGATATAAGAACTTCATTTGGGCATAAGATTATGGAATATGGAAACAGTAAGTTTTCCACATTTTCCTGAAGGGACTTTGTGTGTAATTTTGCTTTGTTTTGTTTTGCAATGGGAGAGAGAATTGCCAAATATTTAGAACACTTAAGAATACTCAACTCTTAAAACAAAATCAATGCTTCTGCAAGTACATTACACCTTAACAACAGCTGGCCTCTAGGTCTATCCTAAATGACAGGGTTAGGAACCAAAGTTCAGAATGAGAAATAGAGAAATTTGGTAGAAAGGGTCATTCTGAGTGACTTAAAAGATCACAACTTATCATCTGTAGCTCAGGCATCCTAAGCAGTGATACTGTAGTGATATCACCCTGGCAAACAGTACTATTAACATAAGAAACTTAATAGAACTAGAATGTTCTTTCAGCTTTGATTACCTAAAAGTACTATATACAGACTCAGGAGAAGTGAAAACTTTTCCCATTAAAGTACTTTCTTGCCTATTTCTCCCCTTAAAACACCATTCAGAGCCTGAAGCATATAGTTATGCCAGAAAGTAAGGAAGTGCTGAAACAATGATATGAACATGTCAAAAGGATACACAAGCTATCGTGGAGGGGCTTCCCATGGGTCAGATATGGAAGTACTTAAGCATCAAAATAAATGATGATAGTAATAAATTATATAATCCACTAAATAAAATAGTAATCCATGAGTCCAAATTTATATAGATACATAGACAGATATGCAGACAGACCAATAGACAAATGGGAGAAAATGAAGAGATATTGCCTACAATAAAATGTCAACTGATAAAAGCAGAAGGAATGATGACATTTGAAAATTAGCCTTACAGCCATAATGATAATTGATTTAAGCAAGGACTACTGGCGGAGTCTAAAACAAGTGCAAATTTGATGAGAAACAGTGTAATTACACAATCTCATTGTATGTGGACACAAATTACTTACTAATTACAAAGATAGAACTGACAAAGATCAGAGTTTAAAAATACTTATTAATTTACAGTGGAAAAACCTCACAGAACATCATCACAATCAAGTGATCAAAAATGTAAAATCATTAATCATGGGACATGGCCCTCATGTGCCACTTGCTCTTATACACTGAGAAGTACACACCACCACTTCTACGGTAATTTACAGGGGGGGCCTGCTGGGTACAGGGATCAAACCCTGGACCTTGGTGTTATATTTCTATGGTATTTTTACTAAAAAGCATAACCTGAATCTAATCATGATAAAAATATCTCAAATTGAGAGGCCAACATAAGACCTGACCTCATCAAAACTGTCAATGTCAAGAAAGAAAAAGAAAAACTAAGAAAGGATACACAAGCTATCGTGGAGGGGCTTCCCATGGGTCAGATATGGAAGTACTTAAGCATCAAAATAAATGATGATAGTAATAAATTATATAATCCACTAAATAAAATAGTAATCCATGAGTCCAAATTTATATAGATACATAGACAGATATGCAGACAGACCAATAAACAAATGGGAGAAAATGAAGAGATATTGCCTACAATAAAATGTCAACTGATAAAAGCAGAAGGAATGATGACATTTGAAAATTAGCCTTACAGCCATAATGATAATTGATTTAAGCAAGGACTACTGGCGGTTTTCCTGAAGGGACTTTGTGTGTAATTTTGCTTTGTTTTGTTTTGCAATGGGAGAGAGAATTGCCAAATATTTAGAACACTTAAGAATACTCAACTCTTAAAACAAAATCAATGCTTCTGCAAGTACATTACACCTTAACAACAGCTGGCCTCTAGGTCTATCCTAAATGACAGGGTTAGGAACCAAAGTTCAGAATGAGAAATAGAGAAATTTGGTAGAAAGGGTCGCTTATCAATGCTAAATTTCCTAATTTTCATAATTATACTGTGCTTATATGAGATGACATTCTTGTCCTTAGGAAATAGTCATACCTCAGAGATACTGAGGGTTCAGCAGTCAGCACAATAAAGTGAGTATTACAATAAAGAGATTTTCTTGGTTTCCCAGTGCATACAAAAGTTATGTCTACACTATACTGTAGTCTATTAAGTGTGCGTAGGAAATAGTCATACCTCAGAGATACTGAGGGTTCAGCAGTCAGCACAATAAAGTGAGTATCACAATAAAGAGATTTTCTTGGTTTCCCAGTGCATACAAAAGTTATGTCTACACTATACTGTAGTCTATTAAGTGTGCGATAGCATTATGTCTAAAAAACACAATGCACATACTTTAATTAAAAAATACTTTATTACTAAAAATATTTGAAAATGGTGCAGATAGACTTGCTAGACGCTTGCCACAAGCTTTCAATTTGTAAAAAACACAGTATCTACAAAGCACAATAAAGCAAAGCGCAATAAAACGAGGTATGCCTGTATACAACTAAATACTCAGGGATTAAAAAAAGCAATGCTCTTGAGTCTTCAAGTCAATTTGAAACAACAGCAAATACAGGGAGTGGGAAATACACAGGACTTCTTTGTACTATTCCTGAAACTTCCCTAAGTTTGAAATTATACCAATATAAAAAGAAACAAGAGATTTATATCATTAAATTTTTAAGCTAACAAGAAATCATTGTATAAGAAAAGTTTTTGAAAACTACAAGAATCACTCTGAACATCTTAGCAGTGCGACTGGGTGTCTCAAAACCATTCTCATGCTGTTCCTTCTCTTACCTTTCTAACAGATTGTGGATGGCTTTGAAGAGCAGCGTCCTACATTCATAGGAAAGGCCATTTTCCCAGAGTCCTTCTTCCACAACTGGAAAAAAAAACAGGAAAAAGAAAAAAAAAAGAACCAGTAAAAAGGACATCCAAACAAAAATAAAGAAATTTTTAAAACATTTTTCTGAAGCAAAGTTAGAGTTAATTTAAATCGCTTAAAAATCTCACACAAACAACAGAAAGTTAAATACCTGCCAAAGTTTAAAATACTTACATCCGAAAGGAAATGTGTTTTGATTTTAAAGACTTTGAAATATGAGGTATGAATACACAGTCCCCCCTCCTATAAAGATCTTCCTTCTCAACCTGCTTCTTCAAAGTTTAAAATTATTTGAAATTCTCAAATTAATCTTTCTACCTAACAGTATCACAAAGATTTATTTTGTTAAAGTTCTGCTTAAAGGTAAAAAGAATATCACAAATTAATACCAAGGTTATGATATGCATTTTTCAAAGGGAAAATCAAAAGGAAAAAATTTCCCAAAGTGTCATATTACACAAATTTCTTTAAATGCCTTGAGGGTTGTATCTAGATGGGATTTTAAGGACACAATTTTTGGGAGACTGTCATAACATTACATCTTACTATATAACACCAAATTCATTTTCTGAATTCAGAATTTTGTTAATATTTGGCATTTTGGGAAATATCATATTTGCCTTTGAAATATGTTATAACATTGAGCCACAAATAACTCTAACACCAAGAGAATCCAACAGACTAACAATGCCCCATGCATTCCTCAAATTCTTTTTCTTTCCATAAATATGTAAACAGATATAAAATGCCCTAGAGAAGATAATTTCCTTTTAAATTATATAACTTTAGTTTAAGATAACAAAAAATTGAAAGGATAAAAACATTTGCAGAAGAAAATGTCCTCTCCCTTTTACCTGTTATCTTGGGGAAAAAGCATTCACCAGAGAAAATTTTGACAGAGAATTAAAACATGCACTAAATCCAGAATGTATTTGTCATGCTTTTAAACCTTAACAATAGACATACCAAAATGCATTTTCATATTCTCCAATCAGATAGCATTGAATAAGTGTATTTACATTCATGCCTTCTATCTGTAAGACTTTTTAAAAATTATATAACTGCATATTTTTTCCTGGTATGTCAGATAACTTCATTTTCCTTCCTATGTGATTAATCCTGATTTACCAAATTTTCCCAAGGCAACTTCTGTCAAAAAACATTTTGTTATTTATAGCTACAGAAATGCAAATAAAGTACAGCAAATAGGCAAACACTACTGCTAACAACAGATAGTCTCTGCTCAAGACAAAACATACAAAAGTTTTTCTACAATTCTCTGAAGGTATCATGAATCTCTGTTCTCACACATTTTGGGCAGAGCTCTTCTGGGTTTGAAAGAGAGCTGATATCTCAATAAAAAGAATACTCCTTCTTAATTTGCTTTTCTTTCCTAATGTGTTCACTGACCCTAAAGCACCACCGATTTTAAAAAGCACCATTATTTTATAAATCACTGAGAGAGGGGAAGGTGACAAACTATAACACCGTTCTTACCATTTACAATTTTTCACTTTACAATTATTTAAAGAACTCCTTTAGACTTACTGAGGCATGTTCATCATATATCACTATGGTGCATATATAAGATGGATATATAAGCAAAATAAATTAGTTGAAAATTCCTACAACTACATCAGTATTACAAGTCCAGTTCTTTTGAATCACTTGTTAACTCAGTCACTAGTACCACTGTTTTTCCACATAACAGTCATTGTGCCATAAAGGGTGTTAGTGATGCAGAATTTATGAAAAGTGTTCCACTCTTATTTCCAGGATTTTCTTCCAAGTTGGTGACACCTATTTGACACTTTTTTTTAACTTCTTATACTTAAAATCTTCAAATATACTAGAAAACAGAATAATAAGCCCCAATAAATTCCTAAACCAAATTATCAACATTACATCATCATCTTCAACCCCCCTGCTTTCTTTTTGTTTTTCTTGATATATGGGGTCCACCCTTGAACAACATGGGTTTGAACTGCACAGGTCCACTTATACTCAGATTTTTTTCAATAAATACAGCCAGCTCTCCATATACACAGGTTCCACATTTGCAGATTCAACCAACTTCTTAACAAAATATACCGGATATGGAACCCACATACAAGGACAGCAACTTTTCATATCCACAGGTTCAAGCAGGACCTACTGAGGGATTTGAGCATCCACGAATTTTGGTGCCAGCAGGAGTCCCAGAACCAATTCCCTGTGGATTACCAACGGATGATTGTACTTTAGAGCAAATCCTACTACAAAATACTCTAAAGAAGACTCTAAACAAGGTGTAAAAATTGTCTCTAAGACTCCTTTAACCTAGAACAGCTTATTCTTTTTTAAAAACATGCTGTTCACTTACTGAGGAAACCAGGTTGGTTGTCTTATAGAATATCTCATTCACATATAATTGCTTCCAATGATTTCATTTTGCAAGTTTTAATGTTGGTGCTACCTTGAACTTATCAGAAGATGTCAAAGAAAAGTTCTCAGACAAAACAGCCAGAACTTTTTATTTCTTCCTCAAATGGTTCTCAAGTACTTTGTTAACTAAAATGTTGAGGTGTTTACAGCTGTAGTCATATGATACGGAACATTATACAAGTTTGGGCATGCACAGGCAATGCCAACTTTATCATAATAGCTGCACTGCCAATTCAATTTTAAGATACCATTATAATTTCATCCTGATTTCAATGATTTTTAAATATATCTGACAAAGGATTTTTTTCTTTTAAAGAAGAAAAAACTAAACTAAAAGAACAATTACCAAAACCCTACAACTAACATCATACTTAATGGTAAAAGACTAAAAGGTAAGGATGTCTGCTCTCACCACTCCTATTCCACATTATACTTGAGGTCTCATCCAGTACAATAAGGCAAGAAAAAGAAATCGCATGCATATGAATTGGTATGGAAGAAATAAAGTTATCTCTATCTACATACAACACAACTGCCTAGTAGAAAATCCTAAAGAATCAACAAAAAAATCTACTAGAACAAAAAGTGAGTTTAGCTAAATCACAAAACATAAGGTCAAAAGACACAAAACAATCATATTTCTATATACTGAAATGAATAATTAGAAATTAAAATGTTTATAGTATCATTTACAGTAGCACCAAAACCCACGAAATCCTTGGGTATAAATCTTACAAAATATGTGTAACATCGATAAGCTGAAAACTACAACTGATAAAAGATATCAATAAGACATAAACAAATGCATAAATAAATTGACCATTAACTGGAAAAATCATTATTATCAGTTCTTCCCAAACAAATCTACAGAGTCAATTCAATTCCAATTGAAATCTCTGAAGGATGTAGTATAAAAATAGAGAAGCTCAATCTATATATTTATATGGAAAGACAAAGGAACTAGAATAACCAAAACAATGTGGTAAAAGAAAAATACAGATGAATGACTTAAATCACCTTATTTCCACATTTACTATGAAGCTAGGATAGACAAGACAACATGGTACTAGAAAAAGGATAGACATGTAGAACAACAGAATAGATAGTCCAGAAATAAACACACAAATATATTGTAAATTTTTTGTCCCCAACAAAGGTTCCAAGGCGATTCAATGGAGACAGAACAAATAGTGGTGGAACTAATGAACATCCCTGTGTACCCAAAAAAAAGAAGAAGAAGAAGAAAATGTAGAAAAAAATCTTGAGCTTAGGTAAGGCAAAGATTTCTTAGATCTAACACCAAAAGCACAATCCATAAAAGAATTGATAAACAGGGCTTCATCAAAATGAACTTGCAGCTCTTCAAAAAATAAGCTATGGAAAAGACAAGCCACAGATGGGAAATAAACACTTACAAATCACATATCTGACAAGGACTTGTATTCAATATACACTGGGTTTGGGGGGTTTTTGTTTATTTGTTTTTCAAAAATCTCAAAACTCAACCCTAAGGAAAAAAAAACAATTTTTAAAATGGGCAAAAGATTTAAACAGACACTTCACCAAAGAAGTTATATGAACAGCAAATAAGTACATGAAAACATAGTCAAAATATCATTTAGTCATTAAGAAAATGTAAATTAAAATCACAATGAGATATCACTATTAGAATGGCTTAAAAGAAAAACTGACAATTCTAAGTGCTGATGAGCATACAGAGTAGAATACCTGGAACTGTCATATACTGCTGGTAGGAATGCAAAAATAGTAGAGCCACTTTGGAAAAGTTGACTTGGGCAATATTTAATACTTTTTTTTTCCTTCTTTTTTTTTTTTTGGTGGTTGGCCAGTATGGGGAACCAAATCCTTTACATTGGTGTTACAAGGCTGCACTCTAACCAACTGAACTAACAGGCCAGCCCACTACTTTGGCAATATTTTATAAAGTTGAACATATACTAGCCATACAGATCAGCAATCCCTCTGGGATATCATGAAATATGTATTTGGTCTTAGTCCCTGTTTCCTAACATATAGCTCCTAAAATCCTTGGAACCTCTGGTAATAAAACTGTCTTTTGTACACTAATGGAAATGAAATGACTGGTGGCTGGGCCCCTACAGAGCCTCAGGATGAGGGCTGCTTGTCAGGAGAACCAAACAAGTGATTTGAGGGTTGGAACTTTGAGTCCTCACCCCTTCAGCTCCCCCACCCCAACCTCTAGGGAGGGAAGAGGGGCTGGAGTTTGAGCTGATATACTAATGTCCAATAATTTAATCAATTATGCCTAGATGCCTATGTGATAAACCACGCATAAAAACCCAGAAGGACTGAGTTCTAAGAACTTCAAGATAGCTGAACACGTCAAGGTTCCTGGAGGGTGGCACATCCGGAGAAGGCATGAAATCTCCAAGCCCCTTGCCATATACGTTGCTGTATGCATCTCTTCCATCTGGCTATTCATCTGTATCCTTTGTAATATCCTGTATAATAAACCAGTAAACATCAATAAAGTGCTTCCCTGAGTTCTGTGAGCTGCTCTAGCAAATTAATCGAACCCAAGGAGGGGGTTGTGGGAACCCGCATATTTATAGTTAGTTGGTCAAAAGTTCTGGAGGCCCAGACTTGCAACTGGCATCTGAAGTGTAGAACAATCTTGTGGGACTAAGCCCTCAACCTGTGGGACCTGATGTTATCTCCAGGTAGCATCAAATTGAATTGAATTAGAGGACACCAGCTGGTGTCCACTGCAGAATTAATTGCTTGCTTGGGGGGGGCGGGGGGGAGACCCACACACATTTGGTCACAGAAGTATTCTGTGTTACGAGAGTATAGGAGAAGAAACTGAGTTTGTTTTTTCCTATATTCTTAAACACTCCTCGGTATATACTCAAGTATAATAACATGTTCACATGAAAAACTGTAGCAAATAATTATAAGGATTTTATTCATAATTGCCAAAAACTGAAAACCATCAAAATGTCCCTCAGCCAAGGAAGGACAAACAAGTAGAACACCCATACAATGGGATGCTACTCAGAAATAAAAGGGAACTTTCAGTACATGCAAAAATATGAATGAATCTCATAATGCTAAGTGAAAAGAAGCCATGCTCAAAAAGTTACATACTATATGACTCATACAACATCCTTGCAAAGGCAAACTTAAGCTACTGTAAACTTCTCAATGGTTTCCTGAGATGGGGTGGTGGGATGGGTTAATACCAAAAAGACATGGGAAATTTGGGAGGTGATGAAACCGTTACATATCTTGATTGTGGTAGTGGTTACATTACTAAATACAATTGCCAAAACTTGCAGAAATATTTAGCAAATAATGTATTATTTACTAAACACAGTAAATCTTATTCATAATCTTTCACTGCTCTAATTTATATCAACTCATTTTACTATTGGACAAGGCTTCTGAATTTAATCCATCATGAATATACCGACAGTAATCTTTTTGTATTTTTAGTTTTGAAAATGAGAATAAGGTGTGAATCAAAAGGACTCTTACTCTAAACTTAAGTACGTGATTATTTTTTTAACCAAAGGATGTTTAATTGGTTAACTTCATTCATAGATTACTAAAAGCAAAAAAACGCAAAAGTTTCAGCAACAAGAGAATTCAGACCATTGTAGTCCTTCCCAACATCCCAATATACCATTAGTTGTATTATGTACTTCATTTTAAATACTGCAGAGAAAGCAAATGTAACAGAATATAAACGTTTTAAGGAAATATTTTTATTTTGAAATGCTGAAAATTATTTAGAAAAAATTACCCTTATTAATAACAATTTTGCATGGTAAAATCTAGTGGTTGGTGGTGGATAGCAGTAGTTTTCTCATGGAACCAATTCTGCAGTGCTGATCCTAAAAGTGCCCAATAGTTCTGTGAATATCCAATATTCTTTTAATCAACTCTTTTTCTTAGTTTGCAACTAAGAATTCCAACCAATACAAACAGTTCATTCTAACATTCACTTTATAAATGAGAAAACTAACACTTAAAAATCTTAAGAAATTTGCCCAAGGTCACAGAACTAATAAATTCAAGAATCTGGAGTCAAAATTATCTATAGTCAGTAGCCTAAATGGACCAAAGGTATTTTATATCTACTTTTATAAATAATAAATATATTAATTATTCCATTAATTGAACTCAAGGGGAAGCAATTTATTTTCAGAGCTGTAGTGATCAGAAATTTTCAGATATTCATAAACATGTTTTGGATTGAGCTGATATTATGTGCATATACATTTCAAATTTCACTGAAATTAGCTTCAATCTAAAATCTTCTTATATCCTGTTAAGAGGATTAGTGGTACAGATGGGATTCAAATCCAAATTTCCTAACTCTATCACCCATGTTCTTCCCATTGTTTCCAACACACTTCTCCTAGCATTAAGTAAACCCACCTACTCACCCTTTCTTTGATTCATAGCACCAGCTGGCAAGGCAACCTTCAACACTGAAGTTAAATTTCCCTTTGGTTTCAAAATGTGGACCTTAATGTTTTCTAAATAGTTGCAAATAACTTTTTCAAAGGCTAAACATAATTGAAATTGATTCTGCAATCTATCTGTACAACTCCATAATAAACTCAGACAAAAACACGTTTTAGCTTTTTAATTAATTTATCTGAGACACCCACACACCCACTCACAGGTAAAATTTAAGCCAACAGTTCATTTGCTTAGTATACAGATTCTTTGGGGAGTAGCTTTTTGGGGCATGGGGAGTTGAGGGTTGGAGGGCAGCCAGAATAGTTAGTCTAGTTTAAGATTCCATAAATAAGATGATATGCATTTACCACTTAATTCTCTGTCTCCCTTTCAAGGTGTACTGAAAGAAAAACTCCCAGAATGTCTATAAGAAGGCCTACAGATACTCAGCCCTGTCTTTACAAAACCTACAATCTCTCCAGGGTATATGGTCTCCATCTTAAAAAAAAAGAAAAAAAGAAAAAAAGAAAAGTACTTCTTTTAATTGTTGTAATTTCAACTGAAATGCTTATTAATTCCTTAAGAATCCAAAAGTTGTAAGAAGACTGTGTCTCTACAGACTGTATTTATAAGTCTACTTATGTCTGGAAGAATGTTTCTTAAAACTTTGTTAGTCTCAGAAAAGAAAGAACTGGGAGACCTACAATGTCTGTACAACAAATGAGTGGCAAGAGTCAACCAAAATAAAGAATTCCTAAATTAAAACACTCTCCTGCTGTTATTTTGTCTATTATAGTCAGATTAAGAGTAAACAATAAAACTAAGTACTACCACAACTGCCTATTTACAAAGAAAAACTATTTTAGCATGAAAGTTATCTCACTTAAGATGTAAAAGCTATAATCAAAATCTGTTTAAATTGTTGTTATTCTACCTTTTTTAATATAGTAATCCTCATAACCAAATTTTTAAACTGTAAACATACTATATAAAATGTTCTTAGTAGAAGAGATAGTGTTTTATAAAGAAAACCTTTAAATAGTAGTAATTATTACTTAGTGCCCAAATAATTTTTCAATAAAAACCACCACAAATTATAATAGAACTCTCAATTTTGAAAACACAGCTCCTTGCAGAATTAATAAGCTTCTTTGAAAGTAAAAAAATAACATATAAAAGGTTCAGGGGTGAAAAAGTCAATATGGCAAAATATCAAAGCAGTATACACTTCAATTATTTTGTGTTTCCCAGCAGAGATCTTGGAAAGATATCCCTTCCAACTCTACAAATGAAACTGACATACTTTACTTGAAGGTGGAAAAAATGGGGGGAGGGAAAACGGAATAGGGTAGGGAGGAGCATAAAGATTGCAAAACCTTGAAGAAATTCAAGCTCATGCTTTTAGAATTCAGGTCACCCTGCCTTACACAGTTTAAAAGTAGAATTACTTTCAAAGAATACATATTTCCTCTGAGCTATGATACATATTTCTTTTTAATGTATCATATTGCAGCAACAGCTGAAATGAACGTCTAGACATCAAAAACACTTCTTATTCCCACCTACTGCTTTTTTACCTCAGGCATCAAAACTAATGAAACCTATTATCCAGAACATTGAGTTCAGCAACCACATTGGCTTGGCCACTGCAAATATTAGAGGGAGGCGGAGCACTTTCAGGGATAGCACTCCTTATTCAGATATTAGAATTACTGAAAATCAAATTTTGCTCCAAACTCCAGAAATACAAACAGATTAAAGCAAGGCACATGAAACAAGACTGTTTCCCAGTTAGATTTCAGTGACAAACTGCTAAAGATAGCACACCTTTGAATCTAGGGATTATAATCTACCCAGCGCCTTTGTTTTCAACCTCTATCTTCAACATATAAAACACACCGCAGTTTAAAAAAAAAAAACTTTTAAGTTATTAAATCTATGTCCCAAGAACTACAGTAAGCAGATATTATAATAAGAAAACACATAAATTTTATGCATTGCATGAAATGAAATACTTTAAAGATAAATAATTTTGAAGTATCTCCTCCCTTAAAAATTGACTTACAAAGAGTAACAAAGCAGTGTAACATTAATTCTGAAATACAGAATTACATCCATAAAAAATCCAATTACATATAACACCATTGATTGATCACAGTTATGCTGCAATCGATTGCCTTGTAAAGTCTGTATCTGAAGTCATTAATATCTAAATGGACTTTTTACTTATATCAAATTCAACCCACTTAGAGTTCTGATTTCTTGAATTGCTCATGGGTATAGAATATTTGGCATCACTTAACAAATCTATGCTGGAAATGGATTTTAACTTTCCCAATGTCAATTCATTAAACAAATAAGAATTAGGGATACAAGATATATATCAAAATGCTCCATTTGTTTTGACCTATTTGCAACTTTAAAGGATTACACACATTGATAATATTCAGCACACAGAAGCACAGTTGCGATTCAAAATTTTAACACTATAATGTCTTCCCTAAGGAATCTATACCAGCATGGTTCTCTCCCAGTTGCAGGATAACCAGAATTTTAATGGTAATTTCCACACAGCACTGCAGCATTTGAGACATGACTCAAGTCAGCATTTCAATGGATCACAGGACTCCATGTAAAACCAGTAAACTTTCAATTTTAGGAGACCATAAAACTACATTTCTAGATAAATTGCACAATCCCTTCAAAAGACAATTGCTACAGAAAACACGCAGCTGCAATGTTACTTTAATAGCTGCACACTGAAAAACAAACCTTGCACGATGACTGTTACTGACTTCTAAAAGCAAATTTGCCCCCATTTTCTACTCCTTTCAAAGATTTTTAAATAATTATTACTGTTTTACCCTTTAAAACTATTAACATGCTCTTAATTAATATGCTCTAAAATGCATAAAGACAATCATCAAAATTAAATTATCTTTGGTTGCTGAACTATTTTCTTTTATACCTATTTTTGTATTGACCAGGCTTTCTTCAATAAACATGCATTACTTTTATAAGCATACATCATATTTGAAGTAAGTTTTTAAAATAAGGCTACAATTATTTATTAAACAGCTACATACTTTTCTGGAAAAGAATACATGCTCAGAAATTACAAATACTGACATTGTTAGGAGAGAAATCACCACAAGATAAAAATTAATTTTGATAATTTAATTTAACAAGATAAAAGTAAACCAACATGTGATTCAGTTAGAGCATTTACATTTAAATTTATCAGTGCTACAAAGAAGTATTTTTATAAACTTCCTCTAAGACAATGATTTTAACCAACATGACTCCACTATTGATTTCAACACACACACACACACACACACACACACCCCATTCTGACAGGGCAGTCCCCAAATTGCCTTTTACACTAAAGCTCAAACAGTTGTCTGTCACTGCTATTACAGTCAGTAATTCTTGCAGCTGTAACTGTTTGAAATGCAGCTGTCTTGCTAGCATTCTCTCCCCACCCCCACTCATCCAGCATTTCTGTTCTTGCTACAATAATCTTAAAGAGCATTTTACAGGAGGCTTAGCCCTGGCTGAGGGCACTCTACGGCGTGACCGAGAGAACATGGAAACACGATTCATTAGACACGCCTGGAGTGATAACAATGGTGCTGCTTCTTGCTGCCTTTCATTTCATACATCAGGCTGAGACTAATGCATTCTCGTTACACAACAAGCACATTTATAGACAGGAAAAAACTGTAATCACCTTTGATTAAGAGACAGCAAATTTTTCCTATATGAGCCGCCAGCCATACTGACATAGTAATTATTTTTTAACTGACAGGTTAAAATAGCAAATGTAGCAAAAATAACATCTGCTGAGAGAGAGAAAAAGAGAGAGTGGAGAAAAGAGAGGGAGAGGGAAGAAGGGGAGCTGTCTACTATGAAGAATTGGCACACAAAGGTTTCTTTAGACCACGCTCAGTGCCATCTCCTTGAGATCTGACAGGTACCTCAGCGTCTATTTCAGCTAGACAGTCTATGGCAAATACAAGAGACCCTTATTAAGTAAACTCATTGCATATATTCAATTCTTTGGGGGCAAAATTTACAGAACTTTTTGTCATTTTAACTGTAATTATTTTTGATCTGCCTTCTTTCCACTTCTTTCACCGTAGGACTATAAAATTCAACAGTAATATTAATCCTTCTCTTTTTCCGTTACTACAATACAATTTGTTCTCTTTGCTTGTTCTGTTATCTAGTTTGACTACAAAATAATTTGTTTTCCTTGACATAAAATGCTACTCTAAGACAGAAAATCTGCTTTCTATTTTAACATGGTAAAAAAATGTAATTTTGATTAAAAACGAGAATGTAGAATAGTTATATCAGTCTATCATTTCACCCAATGCACATCAATCACTGCACCTGGTGAAGGTTTGAACTGTAAGTATAAAAGCCCTAATTTAATGTTAAAAAAAAAAAGTCATAAGCCACATTATACTGACAAGTAAAGCAAATTTTCTTACAGGATTTTAAAAAGTGAACCAACTCTACATCATACAGACCACTGCAGTCTTTTGTGGGTTTATGCATGCTGGTTTGTAGTTTATGGAGAGTTTGATAGTTGATGGGGAAAAATTATTCACCAATAATTGAGCGATTACAGTTAAACCAACACACTGGAAAATATTTTTTCATGTTTAGCAGATTTTGCATAATAAAGCCATTTAAAAATGGTTATCTTTTTTTAAGCTTTCTGTAATACTACTGTATTTTACACTAAAAATGTGCTACAAAACAAAACAATTTGCACATGTGAAAATCTGTTCAAATAGTAAAGAAACAAAAATAAGCAAATAGCAGAAACAGTTAAGTCTGGTTCACAAAACTTTGAAATCTGAAATAGCTTTTTAAAAAATGGTTATGTAGAGTGAACACACTATTTTAAAGCAGCAAAATGCTTGAGTACTTGGATTTAAGAGTTTTCTGACCTGAGCTACCACACCAGATTAGAAATTTAAAAATCTGCAGCCTACCACTAATGTATCTATAAATGGACCACTGAACTCTAATGTGAATTTAAACACAGTGTGTTTTGAAGAGGATTCTGGTGGGTACCACACTGTATTAGAATTATACAAGTTTAACATTGTTATTATCTGGAATCAAACAACAAGCCTTATTACAGAGGATAACATCTATACAATTTCTTAAGTGCTCAAGTCTTCTCCCTTATTTTGGTCTTTTGTAACATGTAAAATCATGACTCCCCCCAAAACTAATCAAATTACTTCCACAGGCTTTCCCTGCCTGTCTTCCATTTGGAAAAGACAAAATTAATCATCAACATCAAACATGTCACTACACAAAAAAATTATTTTAAAAAAATTCAGTTTAACTGTATTCTTACTAATCAGAACATTTTACTTTCACAAATGACTATTTGGTTTCAATGTGAATTTCCATTACTTTAATCTTGTTCTTAACAGAATCACAAATTATTACTGTTCACTTTTAAAACTCAGAATGTATAATTCTCCTCTCAAATCTTCAAAATTAATTTTTTTTAATGCAAAAACCACCTATTGGAAAGCAATAAAAGTTTCTCAAAACTTTAAGTTGAAACATATCAGGAAAAAGTTATCTTTTCCCAAAACTTAACAAGCTAAGAAGTTTCCAACTCACAAGCAAAAAATTAATAAATGACCTACATATTCCAATACTGCCAACATTTTTACTTCATGTGTTTCAACACTACAAGATTCCTTTGCATTAACATCACTTAACATGAAAACTCCACATACTTTAGAAAATGAAGATCAGTGGTATCACTGAGTTCAATCCTATGCTCTTTCTAAAATTGGCTAGAATGGCATTTTGATTGGAGGGTTAAGTGACCCAGTAATTTTGGATAGGACACAATCTGGGGTAGGGCAGGACTGAGTAGCTTCAATAACATGTGGGGCGGTGGTTTTTTCCCTGTGGTCCTTGGAGTTACTAGGGTCCTGCGGAAGAGCACCAGCAAGTCTCTGGCCCTTTTCATCTCCATATTTGAACCAGTACGGCCGCAATTTTATCCAGTTATAGTCTTATCCACTGTAAATTATGAAATTCTACAGAGAGTTCATTTGACAAGGTGAACACAAAGTTTGTAAAGAGGACAGAATTGGCAAACCACTGGAAAAGGAAAAGGAATAAGACCAGACACTTCAGGATCTGCTGCTTCTTTTGTAGTTATCTCTACTTTCTTTGAGATTCTTTCCAGCTCTCAAATTGCATAATTCTAACAAGGTGCACTAGAATGTAGAAAAGCCTTCCAAGATAGGTTCTGTGGAATTCAAATGTTTACAGAACTAAGTCCTAGCCAATTCGCTCCTTCTCATCACAAAACCAAGAACCCAAACCAACACTAAAGTTAAGCAATAGAGGTTAAATCAGCTTTTGATAGGCTAGCTTTAGAATCTATCCACCTGTCTATGAATAGGTTTTTCATGGGGGGGGGAAATGTATTTTCCAAATAATTAACTTGCAAATTACTTTTTGAAACATATGGTATTAATACTTCGTCAACTAGTGTTTGACCATATTAATTCTTTTTTCCATAGTTTAAAAACCAGCTATTATGAAGTTTAAGAATCAAAAGTTACTTAAAAAGCATTTATCACTTAAAAGAAAAGGAGAGCGTTTTGACAGGGATGGAGCACTCAGGAAGCTTTTGGGTTCCTTGTAACATTTCTTAGGGGCTACATTAGATGCTTGTAGTGAAATAATTCATTCATTTTGTACGCAATTTTCTGTTTTTTATAACTCACAATTTTAAAACTTTTTTTCAACTATGCTTCAAAAATGAAAAATACATATGGTATAATATGAAGTTAAAAGTTCGACCATATATATACTATGATCGCAACTTTTAAGATTCATATACAAATATCTATAATGAAATGAACAAAAATTATAATTGCTGTAAATTTTTACCCAAACTTTTTATGCTAAATTTTAAATAAGTACTGTAGTACATAGTTCTTAAAACAACAATAAATACTCTAACTAAAATATGCATATATTCAAAGGCAATATTACCCATTCAGAAATGGCTTAGCAATTCAGATAACAAAGAAAATAACCTAAAGAAGAAATGTAGTAAACATGAAACAAATGTTGTTTGGACAGAAGATATAATAACACTCTGTAAAGTACAGATATTGCTGCTTGGTTTCTTTCACAATCCAGCTTCATCAAGAAGGAAAGCTTTTTAAACTGGTCTCCCTGCTTTCACTCAAGTCCCCATGAGTCAAAGTGATCTTTTCAAAACTTAAATCACATCACAGCATCCCTCAGCTTAAAACTCTACTCTAATGGCTTCACACGGTATTAATAATCTATTTAAGCTCCTTACCATGGCCTACAAGGTCCCAATCTGATCTCATCTTTATCTACTTCTTCCATCACCCACTGTTTACCAGTTTCAAAAGCACTGGCCTTCTGTCTGTTTCTCCAACAAAGTGAGCTCTGGGCCTCTGCCCTTCTCCCATGTCTGGCTGGCTCATTCTCAGCTTAGCCCTCTCCAACAGGCTTTCCCTATCTAACCTGCTTATGTAAAGTAGCCCTCTCCCAGTCACTTTCTCATTAATTGCTTTGTAGCACACAACTATATGAAATTATTCATTTGTTTACTACCTGTCTTCTCACCATCACAGAATATCGGCACTATGTATGTACAAGAGCAATGTCAATCCTTGTGTGCTTACTTATACTGTACAGAACCTTCCACAAAGAAAAACAGTGACTTTGACAAAAATACTCGAAGTGTAGCAAAAAGCAACCCACCCCCAAAAAACAATTTAATATTACTCAACTTTTGAGACCAAGGAATTATACATGACATGGTAGCACAGTAGAATTACAGTAAAATATGATCCTATGGATTTTTTTAGCAAAAAGGGACATTTAGCAAAAGAGACATTTCTGTAAAAAGGCTTAGCTTTTTTCCTACTGATGACTTAAGGAAAGCTGTACACATTCTCAGAGTTGTGATTTTATAGGAGGGTACTTCAAAAAGTTTCCAGAAAGACTGGTATTATCTTTTAAGTCTATTTTTCCATGAACTTTTCAAAGTATACTCTCTTCATTTCCATAGAAACCAAATAAGGTCATAACTAAAGCATGAATACATTTCTGTGGAAATAAGTATATGAAAGTTGTCATGAAAATAAGATCTTATTTGAATCTTTGAGAACTGGGAAGGTTAAAATAACTAATGAAAAGTCACTAAGGGAAAAAAGTCAAGAAAATACATAAAGTTAAAACACAAACTTGACAATAAACTATCACAATTTAAAGGAGTTACTGTCATGAAGTGAGTCTTCTAAGAGTTCTGTGTTGAAATCAGACTATTTTAAATTTAAAAACATCTATCCCAATAAGAAACATTTAGAAATACAATTACTAACTTTTCATCTTCATTCCTACACATAACTGATTACAGTTTTCAACTCTACAGGCTATTATTACTACTGATGAGGCCTCTTGAATACTATAAATTAACAATGTCCTGTCACATTCATATTGGGAATAATAAAGTTATGAAAGTATGGAATAATATTAAATTACTAAATTCATATTATATATTGACATGACTGCATTATATATATTGATATGATATGTAAACAAGAAAGGGATACATGTATTACTCATTCCATTCTATTAGGTACAGCGAGCCAAAAGTCCCTATGTATTTATCATAAGCCACATCTACAAAGGCCCAGGAAACTTTTATTTTCCCTTAGGGAAGGGATACACTGCAAAAAAAAAAAAAAAAAAAGTTGAAAAATACTGTAGAATCATATCTGTGAAAGTTTTAGCAATTTTATATGATTTTTTTTCTGGAAAATCAACTTCAATATAAATATTCTCAAATATCTCCAGTGTATTCAAAAATACCAAATTTTTATAACTTTTTCACAACAATTTTTAAAACTGAATTTGTTTTTAAACAAGTATAATTTAGACATATGAAAATCAATTGTAGATTCTCAATTTGGCAGACAATATTTACAAGGTGTATTTTATCTATTTGTGAATAACCCAAATATTATACTCTGAGATAGATTACTAAAAATTCCAATTCAGCAGAGCTACTTAAAAATGAAGGTGAAGAGAGAAGAAACTGAAATACAATGGCTCTTTTAAATCAACTAGACAACTATTCACTATTCATATTCATTTTGTAACCTTCAGTCTGGAAAAAGCAAGGCCCTTTATAACTTTCAATTAGTCATACACTGTCCTGTTTAATTTCTTCTCTAACCATTTTGCCCTTTTGAAGGTGAACTTAAATTAAGTCAAAGACATATAATACACAGACAGTAATTTGGAAGTGGATTTTTGCCTACCCAAACCAGACATTATGCCTTGCCAAGGGAGAAACTGTATAAATAAGACTATTCACAAGATAGCAAGGATCGGCACATACCCATTTACCTCCAGGGTAGTCACCAAAACTTCAAAGCATCATTAAACACTGCATCAATGCTTTTGTCTAAAAGATCTTAGAGACTCGGACTCTATAAAAGATTCTAGTAAAATATATATATTCTTCGCTACACTGGAATAACATGAAAATGTTTTATGCTTGCTTTACTTTAATTCGGGTTAAGAACAAGTATTTTTAAAATAAAACTCTCCAGATTGCGCAGTTTCAATTTTCCACTGCTCATTTTCTAGGACAACATGACCAAGAATTTCCCCTCCAGAAAGGGGGTGGGAGGGGTGATACTCTAAATCGTCATTCTCAGAAAAATAAATATCTTTGATAACATGCCTAGTTTTTCTGAAAATATTAATGAAGAGGTAATGGTATCACAAACTGAAAGGCCATTTTAGAAATGAGCAAGTCAAGCTTGTCAAAAGGCCAGAAAGGACTTTCTGGAAAGAATGATAAGCATCTTGGAATCTCACTACTTCTCTCACACACTGAGTTCCAATCTGCAGCCTTTTCCCTCTGAGCCAATGCACTTGATGGGTGTGATAACAGATGGATCACTGTATCTGCCAACTTCCTGTGATGTACTGTATGGGGACTGATAATTCAGTGACTACAAAAGTCCTACAACAGACAATGCAAGCAATACTGGCATTCAGTAAGTAGCTGCATGCAGTCGTTTGACAGTCTGTAGGTGCTGAAAATATGTGGATTATTGTACAATATAAGTTCTCTGCAAGTATTTAAGCCACTTTTTTAAAAAAGGTTAAAAACTGAGCAAGCTAAGAACTAGAAAAATAAACAGGAAAAAAATATATCTCGTATTCAAAGTGGCATTTTTCAGTTAACATACATGAGAAACATGTATTACTCAAAGGTCTTACTAGAGTTTCATGACCAGGTTAACTAAAAAAATGCATGTATGTTTTAAAAAATACCCATTGAGGACTTGGTTTTCAGGTTACACAACCTCGGCAATATTCACATTTAGCGTCAAATAATTCTTTGCTGTTGGGGGCTATCTTGTGCATTATAGAATGTTTAGCAACATCCCTGGACTCTACCCATTAAATGCCAGTAGCACCCTACTTCCAACTGTAACAACCAAAAAAAATGTCTCCAGACATTGCTATATGTCCCTGGGGGATGAAATCACCCTGGTTGAGAACTGCTGGAGAAGACAGTCTAAGCTTCCATTCTTTCAATTCTAATGTTTATTTTGGACGGGAGGGAAGGATTATAAAGAAAAGCAGTGTTTATTTATGGAAATTATACACAAAATAATCAAACCATCTGTATTAGTCTGTTTTTGTTGCTTATAACAAAATACACTGAACTGGGTGATTTATAAAGAAAAATGAAATTTATTATTTACAGTTTCTGAGGCTGGGAAGTCCAAAGTCCATCTGGTAGTGGCAACAGTGACTCAAGAGGTTCACATTGCAAGATGGTGGAAGCAGAGAGAGCAGAGAGAGAGACAGACTCTCCTCCCTCTTCTTTTAAAGTCCTCAGAACAATGCCCCTGACCACCATTTTTAATCAATTCACCACTGCAGCATGGCCCTATAATCTAATCGCCTCTTCAAGGTCCCACCTCACAATTACCGTAATAGGATTTCCCACCCTCTTTACAGTCACAATGGGGGCTAAGTTTCTAACACATAAAACTTGGGGGACATAACGCAAGCTTCAATGAGTTTTGGGGGGACATAATTCAATCCACTACACCATCTATATGGTATGTACCAGCTAAGCACATATTACTAAAAAGAGGAAAGGCTATATCTAAAGATTCAGTGGGCAAACTGTTTACCAGGTTGCATAGGGAATCAGAAAGGCAACTTCCATGAACCAGAATAAGAGGTATGCTTAACTCTCCGTGCAAAACAAGAAAAAAATTCATAGCTCTGCCACAACACTGTGTATAACTGATACTGATTATACTTTCTTCACAAATCCTCATCAACTAAAATCTTCATTATGCTGGGCACCAATTTTCAGAATTGTCAACTTTAACAGATGCTTAGACATCTCTAACTCACTAGGTTTTAGGTCCCAATTAAAAAAGGATTTTCACATACAGATGTGTGTGCATGTATACATTCAAAATCCCAATACAATCACATTTCAGAAATCATTACCAAATTAAGTATTGCCATGTTATTCTACCGGAACATCTCTGGAACCTAACAAACTTATTCAAGTTATTGGGAAGAGGATTATTAGCTTATCATTTTTGCAGCAACTCTAATGTAATGCTACTAAGTCTAAAACACAAAATCTCTTTTAAAACATTGTTTTAGGATACTACATAGTATTTTAGCATTTGGAGCAAATGTCCTATAATCGAACTAAGTATGCTATTTGCACATGGAAATGTGGTTTCTCCTCATTTCCTCCCGCCTCCTTGTTTTTCTTTTTCTTTTTTTTTTTTTTTGTCTTTTTTTTTTTTTTTTTTTTTTTTTTTTGTGTCCGGCAACGGATCGCAACCCTCAGTGTTGCACCCGCACCTCGCTCAGCCAGTGAGCGGGAACCGGTCTGTATGTGGGATCCGAACCCTCGGCAGGAGCGCCGCCGCGCTCCCAAGTGGCGCACTGTAGCAGTGCGCCACCGGGCCGGCCCCTGCCTCCTTGTTTTTATAATTTCACTATTTGCCAATTCTGAGCTACAAGGTGAATAGACTAATTGGGGGAAATGAACTCAACATCACTTGCGGCACAGTTGCAATTCTTTTGTTAGGAAAAATTAAAGCAAGAAATTCTTGAAAGTCATAAGTAAGTTTGATGTATTACTGATAATATGGTCATAAAGAAAAAAATCCCTGGCAATTTGATAGAAGAAACATGAATGAAGGGGTACAATTTCCCCCAACTTGTAGAGGCCATTAGCACTACTAAACAAAACCAGAACCAATTTCTGGCTGTTTGTCTTCTTCTTCCTACATTTCTGAATCTTTTTTTACTACATGAGCTGCCTTTATTTTCAAATTTCCAAGGCGCATCCATTAAACATAGCACTTTACACCTGCAACACCTACCCTGTCAGTCAACACTACCTAGAAGTACAATACTGAAGTTTCCTTTCCTCCTACAGAGACTCAATCTAAGTAAGACTAGACATAGGAAATCATAACAATCAAAGAACTGCCTATACATGGAAAAGAGCTAGATCCAGCATGAGTGTAAACTAAGCTGGTACTACAACTCCTGCTCTGCTCAAAAACTGGCTTTAAAAGGCTCTGGTATCATGGTGACTAATGTGAAGTTTCTGGATCTAGGTAGACAAGCCCTTGAGGCCACAGTTCACCCAGGCTGACAAACATTATTTCCCAAAGATGGCTACCACAACATGTCCCATCCTACATGCCTTTTCTTACAGTGTGACACTGTCACTATTCCTATCAAGTGGTAGGGTTCCCCCCTTCCCTGAATCTGGGTGGTTTTTATGACTGCCTCAACAAACAAAATATATCCAAAGTGATACCCACACAGTCCACCGGCATAAAAAAAATTGGTGGTTTTTGCACTGAGTTCTGATTATTAGATAACCACTGTCCCAAGCAGAATAGATTCAGTAATTGATTCACAAAAACAAAACCATTACAGTACTTCACATTAGTTTTGCAGTAACATAATGTGGATGATCACCACTGGCTGACAAATCATTAAGGGAGAAGTAGTATATTAACAGTGGAACAACTGAATTTTGAAGGCACATGATTTCATTACTAAGCACATTAATCACAAAGATACAGAGATTTAGTGAAATGAAATACTAAATTTATAATTTACATTAGATACTAATATGCGAAAGTTAGTCTTTGTGGCTATGTGGCTTTTAATTCACATATTTCTCCATTCATCAAGTATTTATTGAGTGCTAGTGATGTGTTAAGCACTACTCTAGGGACCGAAAATTCAGCAGTGAACAAAACAGACAGATTTTTCACAAAACTTTCATTTTAGCTGAGAGAGGCAGACAATAAACAATTTTATTTATATAAAATTATTCCAACCTATGTTAAATGCTATGAAGACAACGACACATGATACAAGGTAAATGGAGGTAGGATTGGGATGCTACTTTAGATAAGATGAAACAGCAATTTTATAATAATACCTCAAATTCTTTGACATTGAGAGGTAGGGCCTATATCTCTTTCCCCTGAAAATAGAAGGATTTATTATTACTTCAACCAAGGTATGGGGTGAAAGTGACACGATGTAATCTCTAAGCCTAGGTTATAAAGGCCATGCAGCTTCTACCTTGTTCACTGGAACACTCACTCTGGAAATCCCAATGTAATAAGTCTGACTACTCTAAGGCCACTAAGCTGAAAGGAAGCCCAAGCCATGTGGAAAGGCTACTTGTACGGACTCCAGTCAACAATTCTAGCTCATCTCAGCCCTCACATGAATCATACATGTGAGAAAAGAAGACTTCCAAATGGTTTTTGCACCCAGCCATTTAACTATCCTAGTTTTCCCAGCTTAGGCCTCAGACATCATTGTACAGAGACAAACCATATTTGCCCTCTCCAAATTCTTGACCTAAAGAACCTGTGAACATAATAAAATGGTGGTTGTTTTATACCACCAAGTTTGGGGTGGTCTGTTATACAGCAATGGGCAACTGGGGCAAATGGTAAGGGAAAGACCACTATAAAGAGATCGAATTTGTTCTGAGACCTACTGCTATCAAAGAGGCAGGCTCATGAGGATGCACAGAAAAAGCTGTCCAAAATGGAAAAACGGTAAGTACATGCCGCTAAAGCAGGCAAGAACTTGGTGGTGTAAATCAATCAGATGCACAAAGGCTAGACGTTGCAGAGTTTTGTAAGCCTTGATGAGTTATTTAGAAATTGTTTTCAGTATATGAAGAAGACACTGTAGTATGTTAGGTAGGGCAGTTTTTCAAAGATCCCCTTGGCTTCAGTGTGTTTCCTAGTGTTAAATGAGGAAACACTATGGTTCCTTCAGATCAACCATAAAAATAATTAGTGTTTCTCAAATTCAGGCTCTAGATAATCCATAACCTCTACATGACACATTAATCTTGTACTTCCACAAAATTAAGTAATCTTTTAAAATTAATGTTTTGGGGGTTCAGCAGAATAATCACCTCAGAACTGAATACCACCACCTAATTTATATATGTATGTATATTCACTCCAAATGATGTCCAAATGAAGTTACCATAAACTGTGCTAAAGAAAGTTTTAAGAAGTTCAAACAAGAGGAAATGGTGGAAGAATTCAGTCATTATACCATCCATGGAAGAACAGGCAAGCCAACATTAAATAGACTTGTTTCTAAGCAGACAGTTCCAAATTCTGCTATGAGAAGAAACTTAACATTCAAGTAAACATCAGGTGGCATATTATATTATATTTATTATGCTCTTCATCTGTATTTTTATCAGTTATATAGTTTTTATCATATTTATCTTATTTAACTTTCAGTTTTATAATTATATAGTAGCTATGAGCAAGCATAAGGCATATATTCCAAATTAGTGGTCTCCATGTCTCGTAAATCATAATATAAATATTTTCATTAATAATAGTGAATATAAATCGGTATCCTTCACATCATATAACATGTGACATGCACATTTTCATGAACATTTGATTTTCTTGAATAAAATTAAGATCCCAGCTGACCCATGCCAATTATTTTAAGTTAGCATAAACAGAAGACTTCTGAGGAGAATCATCAGTAAAAATTAAATAACCAAAAGTAAGTTATTTTGAAATAATTCCGTGTATTAAGGAATAGTCTTCTCCTCCCAACTTTTGTCTTTACTTATTAGCTAAATCCTTCTCATTCTTCGAAGTCTAATTCAAGTACCATTTCCTCACATGAATATCTCAGGCCATTCCAGCTAAAACTCCTTTGAGCAGCTCTAAACTCCCAGATGATACCTACGTCATTCCTACACATACTACCAGACACTGTTAGCTATTCTGTGTATACACCTTGTCACTAAGATGGATGATGATATGATAATGGTGATAGTGGTGGTGGTGGTCATATGATAAAGATGAGGACAACAATGGCAACAGCTATCACTTACTAAGTGATAATTCACATTTCAACCTCCATAATACTCTTATGAGGTAGATAAATATAATCTCCACTTTAAAATATAAAAATTGAAGTAACAAGAATTATGTGGTCTTCTCAAGACCACAAAGGTAAAAAATGAATGACCTAGAATTGGAAAACTCTAGTCTGTTTTATAACACAAGTGTTAACCAAAGTATGGGCCTTTAAAACTCATATCATAATCACATGGGGTGTGAAAGCTAGGTAAAAATGCTGTATCCCAAATTACGTTAAAATCTCAGGGAGATGCACTTGAGAATTTACCAACAAGTTTCCCAAGTGTATTCTTACATCCACTGAAGATTTAGAAACAGGCTGTACTCAGTGCTATTTTGCCTCCATCTAGATTACGATATTTCTGAGAATATGGCCATTTCAGATAAGTACTTTCTTTTCTTAAAACATATAGTATTATACCTTCAAAATGGTAAGAATTCAATAAATGCTGGTTGCCACATCTTTATACTAACATAAATAAGCCATTATGTAAATTCTATATTTGTTAAAATTTAAGAAAGGTCTAGTTAACTCCACACAATAAATTTTACAAAACACAGTACCATTCTTCAGGTATTTACAGCCTAGACTTAGAAAAAAATATAACTTCAATGGTTTTAAAGAACTTTTTACATATCAGGATTTGTTGTTGTTAGGTACAGAAAATAGAGTAGGACAGTAAAAACACTGAAGGCTATAAGTAAAGGAAAGGGACCAAAGACCTCTCAGGTGGTCCCTGGAATTCTCTCTCAATGCTCTATTTTGCAAGAGAAGCAGAGGCCAAGCTTACAAAGCTCACAAAGCTCCAGATTCTTTTTACTGGTTCCATCTAGCTCTCTAGAGTTTTATGATTCATTGAGGTGTATGGTGAGTTAAGCTGCTGTCTCCTCACAGACATTTGTTTGTGGCCAATAGGACAAATCTGGGGAAGCTCAATTAACAAATGTCTGACCTTGGTCAAGTCATAATTCCTCAAAAAACATCTCCCATACTGGGACCTACAAGAAAATTCCAACCAAAGGTTACTAAATGGGAGAGAAAGGTTTAATCTAAAGCATTTTTTGTTTTATTTTGTTGAACCAATGATTCTAAGCCACTAGAGTTCAAGGTGTTTTAAGATAACTAAAATCTCTAACCTACGGGCCGGCCCGGTGGCGCACTGCTACAGTGTGCCGCTTGGGAAGCGCGGTGGTGCTCCCGCCGAGAGTTCGGATCCCACATACAGACTGGCCGCTCACTGGCTGAGCGAGGTGCGGGAGCAACACCGAGGGTTGCGATCCCGTAGCCGGTCCCGGTCTGGTACGGGCACAACACTGAGGGTTGTGATCCGTTGCCGGTCACAAAAAAAGACAAAAAGACAAAAAAAAAAAAATCTCTAACCTAGAATGTTCTTTTTAGTATCTAAGAAGAAAGGAAAGAAAAAGTGTTTAAGTCAAACCACCCTTAAATGCCTATTTGACCAGTATCTGCTGAAATTCAGAGTGACTGACACATTTAGTTAATGAAGAACACCACAAAACATAATATAGTTGAGGTACATTTCTGTACTCTCTGAATCCACAATGATTACCACCTTTGTTGTAACAAAAGAGGTCAAGAAGAGACTGGGACATATAAATGAGACACTGAGCTTTCATAAGAAAAATATAAATACAATGATGTGCCAAGCCCTCACACTGCTAACCAAAGGCCCCTGGTATCGAGAACATTATAGAGCATGTTTCTCAAATTTTAACTATGCCAACATTTCAAAGCTTGAAAAAAGTAAACTTTATATAGTATCCTATAACATACTGATTTCATAAACTAAAAGAGAAGTCACAAGGTGATTCAATGGTGGTTGATTAAATCTTGGTAAGTTTGCCCAATTACACTTGGCAGGAAACAATTTATCATAATGCAGATTCTCCTTTTTTCAAACAAATATATCACAATCTCTAGAGAAAATATTGCCTTTCAGAGGTCAGTATCATAATCCTACCAAGGGGTCCCAGTTCATAAATGAAATAGTTTGTCATCTAACATCAAAGCTAAAAGGTTTTGTCATACTAACCGTTTTTTTTTTTTTAAGAAAAAAGATAAATGACTCTCCTACAGTTCCCTTAAAATGTTATTTTTAAAAATATTTTCCCAATCTGATTTTAACCTCCTTAAGATTAGAGAACATGTCTTTTATCTCTTTTATTTTATATAGTGCCTAACAAAAGGCCATATATTTGCTGAGTATGTACTAAATATTTGCTGGATAAATAGATGCACACAAACTATTCCAGTTTCCAAAGGCAGATAGACCTTTAAAATAATTTTAAGTATACTTTCTTTTTATAACTCACCTAGGAACAAAAAAACTATGATGAAGAAAAAATTTGCATAAAGTGAGCAAAAAACGTATTCCCTCTCCCCTTTTCCTGCATACTCTACCCACATTATCTTGCTTTATTTTCCTACAGAGCATTTACTACCATCTGACATACAAAATATTTACACGCGTTTATAGTATGTCTCCTCACCCCATCCCCCATTAGAATGTAAGCTAAATGAAGGCAAAGATTTGCTTGCTTTATTTCAAGGTTGTATCCCCAGTGCCTAGTACATTTCCTGGAACACATTAAACATTCCATGAGTATTTGCTGGATCCATCTTTGGGGTTCACTATCACTGTTCCTGTTTCTTCTAACAGTGCCTTTAGAGTTCTAGTTGTAGACTGACAAATGAGTAAGTTTTACAAACAAATATTTGTAAACAAAAATTATTTCATCCCTCATGAAATACTATCTTTGGGGTGTAATAATACAGTAGGAACCTGGAAAAGGGCATATTTGAGATAGCAAATCATCATATTCAAGACTAATCACAAAAAGGACCCAGAAAAGCAGACAATTACTGAAACTGGTCTAAAAACCTAAACTTCAATAAAAATTTGTCAGCACTAAAGTTAAATATCTCTCAAGCAGCAACAAAAAATCAATTCAGCACTGAATGAGAAACTATCACATTACTAACACTGTGTCCTGCAACAACTAAAGTAATTTCAGGGAGTTTTCTAACTAGAGTCGTTCCTATTTATTAGGAAAAGGGGCTGAAATGATACTTTAATCAAACTACCTTTTAAATGTTTTTCTGCTTTGTATAAGTTCCTTGTGCACAGAAGCAGTTATGTCTGTTGTCCTATTTGCTTACTTCAACTGCTAATTATTTCATTACTTGTTTACTATGTGATATCGTTTTCTTTTAAATTCGTCCCCTGCCCATTAGAACATAATAAACATGAGAGCAGAGAGACAACAGGGCTGAGCACAACAAATAAATATTTATTGAACTGAATTCAATACAGAGATCAAGATGCCAATAAAATTAATCTTCAGTCTACAACTTTATTTCTAGACAATTCAATTATATTAACTATCCACACCAGGAAACTAATAAAAAGGCAATTAAATAAGCCTCAATTAATCTACTAATATTCTGTATTTAAACCAATATTAAAGCTATGAATAACCAGTTATTATAATTATGTAAATGAAGGGCTATAAACATTAGGTGGCAGCAGCAGTACACTGTATTATAATCCTGAAACTGATTTTTTCATAGATAGAAATCTAAACCATAAATAGGGTTACACAAATAGCTTCACGTATAAAATATACAAAGGGAACTGAAAATACAATAACAAAACATACAAATAAAATTACCCCTTTGTATCCAGATTTTTCAAATTATTATTTCTATAAATAAAATTATTGGGCAGTATCAAAAAGTGTTGGCAATTTCCTATAAATTTATTCAAATTTTTGGTTTATCCTCACTGTCTCACATTCTCTACCCTCAAAATAATATTAGAGGGCCGAGCCCGTGGCACACTCGGGAGAGTGCGGCGCTGGGAGCGCAGCAGCGCTCCCGCCGCGGGTTCGGATCCTATATAGGGATGACCGGTGCGCTCACTGCCTGAGCACGGTGCGGCCAGTCTCAAAAAGGACAAAAAATAATAATAATAATATTAGAACAGTAGGACTTCTCACCATCCTCACCATAAGCACCCTTGGTGGAAGCCACTTCCAACATTCACCTGGATCATTACAACTGCCTCATGCTACCTGCTCTCCCTGCATCCATGCTGGCCTTCCCCACCCCATCCCAGTCTATTCTCCACATGTAGCTAGAGAAATCCTTTTACTTTTTATTTATTTTTCAGGCAGCTGGATGGTATAGGGATCAAAGCCTAGACCTTGGTGTGATCAGCACCATGCTCTAACCAACTGAACTAACCGGCCAATCCTGAGAAATCCTTTTAAAAAGTTATCCCACTTAATTCTTCTACTCAGAACCCTTCAATGGCTTCCCAACTCAGAGAAAGGTTCTACTCTGATCTTCAATGCCCTTCACTAACTGCTCCCCACAGAATCTACCCCAACTTCACTCTCACTACTCTTCCCCTTGCTCACTTCATTCCACCATACGAGTCCTTCATCAGATCAATCAGCCTAAAGGCCTTTCCACTTGCTGTTCTCTTCCTGAAATGCTCTTCTGATAGATATCCATCCCCATATTTCCTTCATGTCTAACTCACCCAATGAGTTAGGCTTTCTCTGGCACTCTACTTAAAATAGCAACCATCTTCTTTCACTGCTTCATTTTTCTCCATCATTCCTAAGCAGCATCTGATACACTTTATATTTCTTGCATTTACTTCTTTACTGTCTCTCTCATGAGAGCTTAAAATCCACAACAACCAAGATTTTAGCCCTTTTTCTTCACTGTTTTATTTCCAGTACCTTAAACAGTGTCTGGTAAACAGCACAACTCAAATTTTGTTTGTGAGCAAATGATTCCTCTTATCAAAAATGTAGCAATAGTTTTATAGCTGTTCCTTACAAAAGACGACATGAAAAGTTCAAGACTATTACTGATTTTATTACTATTTTTAAGTTCAAATATGTACGATTCATGTATGTGTATAAAAATAAAGTGACACTTATAATGCATACATTTTAAAGCAATGCTAATTTAAGTCAAATGTGTTAAAGTGATCATCACAGTATGATGGAATTATATTTTTTAAATAAAAACTATTTTTACAGTGTATTAGAATTGCATGTAACCAAGCTCTTCCTCATACTGAAATCAAACAGGTGATTTCAAAATTGCCTGTTACATTTTAGGTACTGACAAGCTTTGTGGGTTCAGGCTCTGCTGGCTTCAGAGAGAAAGAATTACAGGTTTGCTCTCAGCCAAATGACTCTATAATCGGTGTTGATTGCTTAATTCTGAACTGCATCAGTAGCTAACCACTGATTATGAAATGCCCAGATTTAGTCTATTTTCTTTACTGTTTACATACAGTAGAATAAACATTTGAGCAAGAGACAGGGGTAACTAAAGAACCTCAAGAAACTTTCAAAATATAGTACAACTCTAAAATTCCCACGGCTTTTTTCAGGATGATTTGTAAAATATAGTTAACCTCCTATAAAGTTAAAAGTATTTAAATTCAACACGTATGTGGGAAACCATCACTGTTGCTTCTTAATTGTAATATGTTGCGATAGAATTTTTTTCACATAGTACTCTTTGTACAAGTTCCAAAGAAAAATTTACAAAATTGCTTGGAAAGAGTTCTTGCTTTTGCTCTTCTTTGCTTGGGGTTTTTGTTTCCTTGAGGGGAGAAGGGTATGAGAGAAATTTTAGAGTTTAACAAATGCTGAATGTTTTTCTTCCTCCCCTGGTGTCAAACTAAACAAGGCCATGTGCTACTTTGCCACATCAATGTACACAGAAAGAAAATTGTCATGGTACATTTTACGCACATAACAAATCAATACAATATGAAATTATTTCTTGGTCACAAATGAACAAGAAATAATGATTACCACGGCCACAGAAATTTAGGCATACACTTGACTCTTGAAAGTCTACTTAGAAAGATCCTAATTATAAATGGGTTGTGTTCCAAAATTTCATGTGTAAGTCACTCATTTGGAATGCAAAAAATTGGTTCTCCTACAGAAATAACATTGTTAAGTACACCAGTTAGGTTCCCAACTTGTCAGTAGCAGCTGACATTACCTTAATTTACACTTCGTCTCAGAGTTGACTCACCTCCATTATTCTCTCAGACTCACTTCTTCTAAAATGCTTCGATCAAATTGTGCATTAATTGACTTTTGTGGCCTAACCTAGACATATGACCGTAATGCTTGCTATATGTCATTATCAAAACAAACTGCAGGGCAAAGCAAGAAAAGAAGAATAACTGAGAATACTTGTTCTGCATGTCTCTATAGAAGGACTGGACCCTACTGAGTTGTTCATATTCAAAGTTGTTCATATTCAATATCAAAGGGATATTAAAGTTACAAATCCTAAACCATGTAAACTAAGTATACAAACTGAGTATATAAACTGAGTATTTCCAAGCAAGAAGAAAATCAGGGCAATTGACTTTATAAAAACAGGTTATGATTGGCTAAAAGAGACCACACACATATACCTCCTTTAAATCCCCAATTATTTAGTCACTGGTTCAGAACTCAATAGAAGTCAGATGGTTACATAGAGCCACAGAAGTCACATATGCAGCTTATCTCGGCTTGGCTCTTCCTCTGCCCCTGGGTTCCAAAGGCAGCACACAAGGAACTGTCTTGACTGAGCTGAGAAATTCTTGCTATTTCACTTCCCCAGAGGCTTGATTCAGCACTCAGAGGTACTCACACCATTAATCCATGTGATTCCATTTAAAGGAATGTTTGACAATAAACTTTCCTGATTCCTAAATCAAACTCAGCATCACCGGAAGCTCACATCCTCATTTAAGGGTAGAAGGCAAAGTTGGTGCCCAAGTACTCCTGAAATTTCCCGTATCGCCTCTCCTCCATTGTCCCAAAGAGCTCAGTTCCCGAGTCCAACCCTGACAATGACATCAGATCCTGCTTCTGAAATTCTGGGTGATTCTGACATTTGAGTTTGGTTTGAAGATATCTGTCCCAAATCTATTTTTTTCACAAAAAACATTCCTCTAATGAGAGAGCCTACCCCAAAACACAGAATTTTTGCTTAAGGCATCCTCAATATAAATTCTCTATTTTAATGGTTAATCAATTTGGCTAATATAACTAATAGCTCACCTACTGTACTTTTCACTATGAATTCATAGTATGTTCTCTGAAATTCCCACTACTTTGTGCAGCATTTTAAGAATTAACTGAGATAATATGTAAAGGTGCTTAAAATGGTCTCTGACAAAGTAAGTGTTCCATAAGAGTTTGTGGTCTTTGTTTTCCCTGAACATCATAGTCTGTGCACTGAGTCTGATATGCATGCAGTAAGCAACATGAAGCAACCTCACTCTGACTGCTGTACATTAACATACCTAAGAAATTTAATTATTTGCTATCCAATAATCAATGTCTATGCTACACTCCTTCAAGTGGCACTTCATGGCATCACTGTAGTGTTTCTACCCATGGTTGCTCCACTTAATTCATCCCATACCACTTACTAAGGTAATTACATGTGTCTGAGCATCTAACAAAATAGCACTAAGGCACATAACTCTGTTGTCAGTACACTAACTTCATAGCCTTCCTATGCTCATTGAAATAAAACTAGCTTATCAACATCATCTCCTTCACAGCAACAAATCAATATCGGCCTGATACCAAACAGGGTAACCAAACTTCTAGAAGACAAACTGCTCTTTGGAAGGAACAGGGAGTTCAGTTCTTCCACATCTATTGTTTGACAAGACAATACTAACGTCAACCAAACCAATGATAGTTATAAATAGCAGACAGATACCTTTAATAAGGAATCCTGACACTTAACCTTCATGTGTACCACTGTATATCCTTAAGAAAGAGACACCATAGTGTGCTTGCAAAGATTTCTTCATCAAAGGCTAAAAACAACTTAGAACAGATTTTCTGGAACTAAGACCTGGACATGTGGATACTTGGCCTAGCACATCTTTAAAGATCACCTGCAGTACTGAGATTCTATGCTCTCTTCTGCTGCTATATAATTGTCAAAGTAAATGGCAAGCTCCAAATACTTTGATATCTTAAGTCTACTGAGGTGTTAAAAAAAATTCCCCACATAAAGTAACATGCTTTAACAATATGTTCCAGGTTCTCAGCAATAGCTAAATAAATCAAACAAATAAGAAAAATCCAATTTTTTTTTCTGTTTATGACAAGAAAGTTGTAAAAATTGGCTAGGAAGAAGACTCTAAATCTTGATAAAATTTTCTTAATAGCCTCAACTTAAGAAGAGTGGCAAGAGATTAAGTATAGACCAAAAAAGTATCAAATATTTGTCCATTACAACAAAGATGGGCTTACTATGTGCAAGAAGGTACAACTGGAGATATAAGATTAATAAATATAGCCCTGGACCCATTGCCTCAAGGAAGATAAGATGTACTCATATATCCATTTAACCAATATTCAATAAATATTTACTATGCAAATTCTGTGCTTATAAGGAATGGCTAACCCAGTGTACTATACAGTCCAGTTATGACAAATCAAGTCAACCTAAAACTTACCAAGAACAGCTTCTTTGCTTTTCCTAATACAAATGACAAGGACAGCTGCATTCTGAAATCCTTATATCACTTGTCATTTCACATACTAAAAAAACAACACCTGACTTCACTACACTTGTATAATTTGGCAAGATTGTATTTGATCTAAGAATCTTATGTTCTTCATGGCATGGCTATTAATGTTGAGTTTGATACTTAGAGAAATAACTAGACAGTCCTACCCCTCTTAGACTGCACATCATGAGAAATTTTTATCAGTGACAATAAAGAGTAAAAAAAAATTGTTTTACTGTTCCTGTTACTCTTGCCAAATACAACTACTGTAAAAGGTACAGTAAAATATGTCCATACCTATAAACATGCCTCCAGGCAACACAGCAGTCTTTGGCTTACAAGCAACCTGAAGCAGGCCATCTTGCATTAACAACTCTGCTATAGGAATCTTGATAGCATGATAGGTAAATGCTAAAGATTTCTTTTTAGGCTTTAAAAAACACATCTTTAATATACCAAACCATAATTTCGTTACCTTACAAGAGGAATGAGAGGGGACTTACACTTTTTACAATATTCATTCTTCTATTTTTCCAATATTTCTATACAGTGAACATGTGTTGATTTTGTAGTCATAAAAAATAAATACCAAAAAAAGGTGATTCCTTAACTTTTAAAAACTACCCTATTAGTATTATTAGTATTGGATAACATGAAATTATTAAACTACTGTTAAAAGATTAATTTTTTTCAAGCAACCTAGGAATGATTTGGTGTTAAAGCCATGCATTTCCATTTATTCATATATATATACACACACACACATACACATGCACGCATTTATTTACACACATACTTACTTACTTGAAAGTTCAGAAAAAGAAGTATTAATGAAATTCAAGTATTTCCTGAATTTCTCATTTAGCGTACCAATAACTCTCAACCCTCCTCCTCTCAATTATATCTTGTTTTTAAAAAAGGGCAAATACTAAATACATCTTTATGGAACTATGCAAAACCACACATTAAAATTATTTACACAATTGTTGCTGGTAGATTTTTTAAACATAGATTATATATCTCTCCTACAAAATGAGGAGAGCTGCTGGAGGTGGCTCAAACAGGAAAAAGGGAGAATAAAGTTTGAAAAATTTTTATGTTAATGACAAAGAAGTGGTTATAGTAACCACCTAAAGATAAAATCACCAAAGAAGTGATGTCAGGCTGACAATCTATCCTGAAAACTAAATAAAAGTAGTTTAGTTTGATTTTGTTACTCTGGGGAAGGGGAGAGTAAAAGGAAGGGGGAAATACTGGAATTTAGGTCACTTTCTAGAGAAAGCAGTCCTTGCTTTGAGGAGGTAGTGAACTGGATACATTGTTCATCTCACCAATCAATATCCACACTTTCAAATCTTTTGCTTGTTTTCAATTTCCCATCTAGATTTGTTCCTCAGTACTGCCTTTGATTCATTCTTCTCACCACTTACCAAGTTACCTTGCTAAAACACAGCTCTGATCATGTTTTTAAACTTTCACTGCCTAAAAATACTCTAATGGTCCTAGAATTGTACATTTTTTACCCCACCTATCTGTTCAATTTTCTCTGTATACTTCCTTCTTTTTGTTCCTTCCTACTAACAACTCACCATTTCGAGATACCTTGAATATACACAATATTCATATCTTTGCTCATGCACTACATGTGCCTTGGAATAGGCTGCCATGTTCCATCTGCTTTCTACTCTGCCATATTTGCCATAAAACTCTCCTCATATTCCTCCAAATGGGTTAATTTTCCTCTTTCCTGATTCAAGACATTCTTGATTATATTTATAATACAGAACTTCTCACATCTTGTCATATGCTATAGTTAGCTATATACAATAAGTCTTAAATCTCATTAGATTATAGGCTTATCAGAAGAACTGCCTAGAGTTCAGCAGTCATACCCTATTGTTAAATATACCCCCCCTAAAGCCCCTAGAAAAGAACCTGCATGTTTTAAATCATCAACGAATATGTTTGATTGATTTACTTTATCTCCCATCATGAAGCATTTCTGTTTTTCAATTCTCACTTGACAAAGAGGAGGCCAGGCTATATCCAAAAAGTCAGATGGTTTATGACTGAAGAAGCAAGCAACTTAAAAGAACAGTATCTGGTATTGTAGTAGAAGTTTCTTATACTTCAACTAAATGCCAAATCCCCTAAGAATATCAGATCAGACCTTGAAGTAATGTTTGGAATAAGGAAACGGAGATTAAGGAGAGATGGAGAATGCAAATGACCCAAGCAGATGAAACACCATGAATAAAGACACAGAGAAAATAGAGTTAGGCATCGAGAATGGTTTGGTTACAGATGAGTGAGTGAGAAATGTGAGGTTCCTTTCATATGCCCCCTTTAGTACCTGGAGCTAGCTGGCAATCAAAAACATTTAATGAATGAATAATAAAATAACATTCAAAGAAAAAAAAGGCTGGGGGAGAGAAGGGAGAGGAAGACAGAAAGGATAAAGGAGAGGAAGAGAGAAAGATGTATATGACATTTCTTTCACTTTGGCCTCTGATAATTATATTTTTTAAAAAATTATTGACTACAGTAGTGATATAAATAGATACACTCATTTTCCTTGAATTGGACCACATACAAAATAAACCCAAGTATATGCATTTAACAAATGCACACATGGAGAGATTTAGCTGTCAAAAGAATGGCTCTAACTGTAGGAATCTCAGCAAAGACCTAATTGGAATCAGAGCTGACGTGGAGATCGCTGAGATACCAGTATGGCCCTAAGCCAAATCTTTTTTTTTGGCTGACCATGCAGGCTGTGTCACTGGACATTAACTTCACACACACACAACAAGCCACCAAATGTCTAGTCCTCTTGTGTCTGCCTAAGGCCAGAATCTACCTTCCCTTACAGTAGAGCCAGTTTATCAACATACTCAAATCTTATTATGACAAAATCTTGGAAAGCAAATCCAGGAAGGCAACAAAGAAGTTATTTCTACTCTTCTTGTTAACATCTAGATCTTGTCATAATTTAATAGACCAAATTTCTATAATAAATAAGGTGGGAAAGCCTTAATTCTCCAGGCTGTCGTTCTAAACCTCCTACAACCAGGTTCAAGCTTCCATTCTGGTCTTGTCTCCCGCACTCATCTAATGCACTCTCTTCTCTGACTAGATTTCACTGGCTGCTCCTATACAAGCTCCTCTTAACACTTTGTCAAAATCATCTACTGTTTCTCTGACCCACCAAAGAACTCAGGCATACCACTCTCACATTTGGCATTTCCTAACTTTTATTTTTATCTTCTTGAAGGATTCTAAGCCAGAAAATAGTGAATCTTATTTTTATTGAAGGGCATTCTAGAATAATGGAAAGATATAAGCTTTGCCATTAGATAAGCCTAAATTTGAAATCCAGATCTGGGCTTCCTGGCTTAGTGGTCTTAGTCAGGTCATTTAAAGCATCTATCACTTCAGGAGGCCCACAGAAGAGATCCAAAACGTGGTTGCTATTATTATCATTCAACTTTGTTCCCCCCTTCACTCTACTCCTCACAGATTTAGTATATCACCTTACTGTAAAAAAAAAAAAAAAAAAAAAAAAAAGAGAGAGAAATCTAAAAAGTTACAGAGAATAAACTAAGCCCATAATTTAAATTTCATCTTAATCAGGCTTGTAGCAACAAAAATCACTTAGGAAGAAATATTTAGTTATAACATTCTGTTAATAAATAGAAATGTGTATCATAGATCTTCATGAAGAAGTCAATTTTCATATATAATTGGTTAAGGGATCAAAGAAGTCTTAAGTTACTATAGAAATGTCAGAACTGTTAAATGCTTTAAGTGAAAATGTTTCTTCACGTCCTACCTTTAAATTGCTTCCTCAATGAAAGAGAAAATTATTTTAAAAGATATCATGAAGAAAGTCCACTAGCAAAGGGTCAAGACAGATTTAACAATAAACGTATATATGAAACTCCTTTGTAACATTGATTTTGGAATAAAACACAGTGCAAACTTTAGAAAAATGTGGGTGTGCTGGATCCTATTGAGTGGCTGAAACTCAGCAACAGGAAGCCACCTCACAATGGACCTAATTGCAGGAATAAGTCTACAGCAAGTTTTGGAAAATCAGAATTAACTATAATGTCAGAAAACAAATTATGCCATCAGCCTATAGTGGCTATGAGAAGCATGCAAGCCAATGTCTGCCTTACTGTTAACATTTCCAAAGATGAAAGTCAGTAAGTGAAAGAACAGAGATAGGGAAATGAAAGGTAGAGTAGGTCTTTTATTTCCTAAATATAGGGCATTCAAATACATTAACCCTCAAGTTCTATTCCCTATCCTTTCTCACCTTTATACTTCTGTTTACCTTTAGTTTGTTCAAGATGCCCAAATGCCAACTTCTGAATGTCAAATCCTACTTACATGGACCACTCAAATACTGTCTTTTCCTGCTTCCCTATATATTCAACTAGAAGTGGTCCCTCTCCCTGCACAACCTCCTAAGCATTTTCACTGGCCCTGTCTTGTAGTACTTACAGGCTCCATACTATATGGAAACATATGTTTCATACAAGTTCTCTCTCCCCTATTGGATTATAAACTCCCTGTGGACAGAATCTCCTTATGAAGCCTCAAAAGTGTTGTGAAAAGAGTAAATACTTGGTAAATGCCTAGTGAATGAAAGCAGAATAAAAAGTAATTTCTGCAAAGTCTGAAATTGTTTTTAGCATAATTAGGTTATAACATAATTATTTTATTGTTTCCATTTCTAAACAAACTTTAACAGTAGCAATGATTCATATTCTATTTACAAGAGGTAATAAAAAATATTATTTTGGGTTTTTTGCTTTGCTCAAAGATAGGTGATTAAAGTGTCAAATTTTGTCTGCAGGTTAAGTTTCTTCAACTTCAAGCATATGCCTACCACTTAAAGAATGCAAACCACAATTTGGTACATTTTATAAGACTCCTGTGGGGGTTTCCTACTCATCTACATTTTGCTTGCCACCTCCCCTGCACTGGCCCCGCAGGAGGCAGGAAGGCCTGTGGGTAAGAATCTGGAGATACAGGACCCAGTCTTTTCAAAAACCCAATGGCACAGAAAAAAGAGGAGAGGGGAAAAGGGCTTTTCAACATTGGAAAACAAGTTTAAGAGAGAGAACTAAATGAAATGTGTAATATTGTACTGTGGTATAAGAAAATACCCCTATTTTTTAAAGACACATACTGAAGTATGAAATATCATAATATACAAAACTTGCTTTAAAACTTTCAAGAAAAAAATAGACAAAGCAAACAGCAAATTATTACTAACTGCTAAATATAAATGAAAACTATGTGGGTGTTTAGTGTAATATTCTATCTAGCTTTTCATATATTCAACACTTGTCATAATAGAAGTTTTAAAAAATGAAAAAAGTGTTTGAGTCTGTAAGACCTGGATTCTGGTCCCAGCTAGGATATGTATTGCATGAGCATAGATAGTTAGGAAACCTCTCTGAGCCTTGTTCTTCATTTGTTAAATGACGATAATAACACAAGGCTTAAAAACTTCTTCAAGGATTAAATCAGTATTAACATAATTAGGACAGTGACATCACACAGTAATTACACATAAACGTTAGCTATTATCATTCTTAATATTAATGCTGGAAGATGGAATAACCAGCTTAAAGAGTCTTACTTCCTCACCGTACACAGAACTTATGGCCAGGGGTAATGGGGTTGTTGTTTAACTAGAAGAAAAGATCACTCACCTTTCTCTATTCCAGTATTTGCCAAAAGATTATACGGTGAAAGCAAAAAGCCACAAAGTGGAGCGAATGAAGAAGGAAACCAAAGTGCCACTTCCATCAGCAAGAGACGGCACACAGCGCACTCGGACTGACAACTACCATAAATCCCCCACCATCACAACCACAAATAACTGCAGAGAACTGGAAGCAATCAATTTCTGTAATAGCAATAAGCTGATATATCATTAACAACAAAAATCAGTTGTTACCACATACAATAAAGAATTAAAGAGCTGTGTACCTTTAAAGGCCAAAAGCAACTTAAATTCACTATCCTAGAAGAAAAGATGGCCAGTATTCCAATGGCACCTTCACACAGGAAGCAAATGATTCCTTTCCTCTTGAAAGAAACAGACTAGACACAAGTATATACATACCTGCTTCTATTTTAACCCATTCCTCTTACTGCAGGAAATTTTGTAACCAAACAAAAAATCTTCTAACTTCAGTATGCAAAGAGTGTATCTGGCTTAATTCTTCCTTTTCTGCTTAGAGTGTACATATTTTCACATAAGCACACTGAAGTCTTAATTACACCACAGCCTTAGAGATTGTTCTCATCTCCAAGTTGACAGCATACAGATAAAAAGAAGAAACCAATAACCCCTTCATTAAAAACAGAAAATAGAAAAGGCCTAAAACATATACACATATATATCAATGTCAGTGAGAACTACTGAATAGTGGATATAACAACAATAAAAAAAATTATAGTTGCCTGGACCATTGTTCTTATAGCAATAGCAGAAATAGGGATGATAACATTAACAACAGCTTATACTTATTGAATTTCCTATGAACTAAGTGCTGCACGAAGTGATTTCGATATGTTAACTCATGCAAGTGTAATCCTCACACTCAATGAAGTATTGTAACTCTTAATTCCCCACTTTGCAAATGAAGAAAATCAAATGTAGTAGTTTGCCAAAACAAGTAATAAAGCTAGTACCCAGCAGAGACAGGATTTTAACCCGTCTGACTCCAAAGCCCATGCTGTTAATTACTGAACTATATAGCCTCTCTCAAATGGCTCTCCACACCTACAATAAGCCTAGAACCATGACTGTGTTATTACCAAGGCTAATTAGTGGCAATAACAATGATGAACCATATTTGACGTCCCACCACCCAATAAAAAATTGTTAAAAGTTACTTCTAGTCAGTATATTTTAAAGAAAGGAAAATTCTACTTTTTTATTTTTGTTCTGTTTCTTGGTGGCTGGCTGGTATGGGAATCCAAACCCTTGATCTACTTTTTTTTCAGAACTAGTTCTATGCAAAAAAGTTATTTTTTTCCCGTGTTGTGAGTTCGAACTCACCTTATTCAGGGACCTCTCTGTTCTGAATGACTCATTATCTGAGGGTTCCAGATAATTAACTGTTACTGTACATAAGAATGGAAAATGAATGCCAACAGTGCATAATGGACACATTGGTAACTCAACAGAATATCAACTAAAGTACAACGTAGCAGAGAAGGCATACTGTTTAACTTTTACTTTTTATTTTATTTTTCTAATTTAACATTTTTTCTCTTTACTTTTTAAAATCTACTCAAAGATAGATATTTAATTCCAACCATAGAAAATAAGTACTCAACTTATAAAAGTAATATTTTGGATAAAAATACTCCTTTTCAGGTTCTGAATACTTCCAAGTCCTAAATTTCTTTTAAATTAATTAAATTTAATTAAGGCAAATAGGCTTGATAGAGCAAATATTCCACAGTTCAGTCACAGAATGAGCATTTCATGTTTGCTCATAAAAACGTTCACAGCACTAAAATAGTACAGACCTTTCAATCTAGCCTATCAGCACTGTGGGTAGTGCTAGAGTCCATTTAACTGTTGGAGTAGCATTTTGCCGCACAATGTCAAGTGTCTGGTTCCCACTTATCTATAACCAAGAAAAAAGAAACAAACAAATTTGAAACTGTTGATTTAGCAGATATTCTTTGTTGCTTCTACTCACAGAATTTTTTTTTTTATAATCCTTCAAAACATAAAAACCTAAATATATTGATTCAGGTTCCAAGTATTCATTCTTTCACTTTAATAAAATAACCGAAGATACATAAGTATAGGACCAATATATATTTTGCTAATTAGAATAGTAAGGTGGGGAGAAGAAAGTAAAATACCATTTCCATTATTGTATATATAAATTGATATTCCAATTATCTTTTTTACTTTATATATTTTGCTAATTAGAATAGTAAGGTGGGGAGAAGAAAGTAAAATACCATTTCCATTACTGTATATATAAATTGATATTCCAATTATCTTTTTTACTCAACTCAATAGAGGAAAGATTTCTGCACAATTATTTCCATGCTTATAGACAATTCACACTAGAATGGTTTTTCTTAAATCTTCTGTTTTTCATAAGAATTTTTCTTCATTCTGTTATTATAAACAATTGTCATGATTTTATTTCTCCAAAAATATAAAATTCTTTAAGTTTTCATAGTGATTAGCAATATGTTAAGGCTCAAGTTCATCAACTTTATTTTTGTAGTGGTACTAAATATCTAACATAATATGATGAATGTCTCCAGCAAAAAAAAGTTATAACTTGCAACTTTTCATTGAAGCATATATTATAAATACATGGGTTTATCCATAAAGATGCCATTTTTAACTCCAATTTAACTAATGAAGGGAATCCTGAATTGAAGGCAGAACAGTATAAATGTAGTCTCCAATTCCTCATAAAAAAAAGACTTCTTTTTCATGGAGGGGGCAATGGCCTGTACAAGGATCAACCTCTGGACCTTGGTGTTACCAAGCACCATGCTCTAGCCAGCTAAGCTAACCAGTCAGCCCCAGAAAAAACTTTAATAGTTCAAAATTAAGTTCAGTACATCTGAGGAGAAGGAAACAGTGTTTTTTCCAAAGTCAAGCATCAGTGGCAAGTTAAGAATAGGATGCTGCATACTGCAGGACAGATTTCTAAAGTACCAACCTCCTTATACAGGAGTGTCAAAGCATCAAAGGTAAACAATTAAGCAAGTTTTAAAAAGAAATAATGTAAGTTCCAAAGAGATTTTGTGTACCTCATTTTGTAGGAACATTTAAGCTAAGACTTCTGAAAATATGATTAATATATTTTATCTGAAGTGTTCCCTCCAAACTAGAGGATAGATGACTAGCAAGTATTGATTTATCAGCCCTCTCCCCTCAGGTAGGGGTGGCCATTGTGCCTATGTTCTAATTAACAGAGTATGAGCAGAAGTGATATCCCCTCTACTGGCCTTTCTCTCTTTCCTTTGGCTGCAATGCAGATGTACAATGTGGCTCCAATGCCGGATCACAAGATGGAGGCTGCACATTGAGGATGTAGGAGCAACAAGACAAGAGGAGCCCAGACTCTTGACACCAGGAAGCCACAATATCAGTCCAGGGCTGTCTGCCCCCCAATTATTTACAGAGACAGAGAGAGAGACACACAGACACTTTTATCTCATTTTATGACTTGTATGTATAGCAGTCAAGCTGTATCCTAAAAATCTAGATTGCAAAGCTTCAACGCTTGTCACCAAAACATAAATCAAAGAACATTTCATCTTTACCTTCATGATATTTACCACACCGACACGATCTTTCCTTCATAAACCACTCTGTGCAATGTCTTTCATAACACTCACTATACTAGTAATTATTAACTTATTTATTGCCCTAGAGACAAGCTGTTTGAGGACAGGGACCATGTCTGTCTCCAAAGATGCATCCCCAGCACCAGCACAGTGCCTACTATATATTTGAGAGGAAAAACACATTGAGATGAATCCTTCAGCACTCCAGCTCTTGTTAATCTTCCTCTTTCCCAACTCCTAAAGGACCTATGCTCTATGCCGTATGTAAGTCTACAAGTAGTATACTATTCTTTTCTTTTGCAACTGTTTTGTCTAATTCCACTCTTCTTAACATAACTGACCTCCTTGAGTGCAAGAGTACTATGCACCCTAGTACTACTTTTATTTTTTTTTTTTTTTTTTTTTTTTTTTTTTTTTTTTC